>NC_045436.1:2835503-2928837 GCF_002776525.5 Piliocolobus tephrosceles | reverse complement strand
TCTCTCTCTCTTTCTTTCTTTCTTTCTTTCTTTCTTTCTTAAATTTTTTTGACAGAGTTTCACTCTTGTTGCTGAGGCTGGAGTGCAATGGCGTGATCTCAGCTCACGGCAACCTCCGCCTCCTGGGTTCAAGCAATTCTTCTGCCTCAGCCTCCCAAGTAGCTGGGACTACAGGCATTCGCCACCATGCCTGGCTAATTTTTGTATTTTTTTTTTTTTTTAGTAGAGATGGGGTTTCTCCACATTGGTCAGACTGGTCTCAAACTCCCGACCTCAGGTGATCCGCCCACCTCGGCCTCCCAAAGTGCTGGGATTACAGGTGTGAGCCACCATGCGCAGCCAAAGACCCCTTTTCAAAACAAGGTCAACTTCATGGGTTCTAGGGATCAGAACTTGGACATATCTTTCTGGGGGCCCCCATCTAGCCACTGCCCCCTCCAAAGGCAAGCCATACAGTTTTGGACAGATCTTATCAGGTGGCCTTGTGTTGTTTTGAACAGTTTTTATGTATCCTTACTATTTTTGGCGTAGTTCCAAAGTAGGGCTCTGCCTCCTCCTGGGAGCTGAAATGGACAGGCTCTTTTCCTCCCAGACTCTAGGACTTCAGGGCTCGAGCAGCACATGGCATAATCAGAGCCAATTATGCCCTTGCCAGGGCCAGAACTCTCAGGGAGTGCAGCAAAGCTCAAAGTGGGAGATGATTGTGGCTGCTGTTGTATGTCCCCAGCATGAGACTTGTCAGCAAGTCCAGTGGCAACCGTGCCCTTGGCAGTATTGGGAGTCAACCGGGCCTGGACAGGGCTTTGCCCAGGCCTCGCCTCGTTGCTTGGTTGTCTGGTCTTCCCGTAAGTGCTGTGAGCTATCATTTTTAATACCATATTTTTCCGTGGACACTTCAACAACTTATGTTGTTGACAGCCAAGAACTGATGAAATCTGTCTCTGTGTGTGGCAACCTAATATCTCAGTCCTTTCCCTGAAGCTGTACAGAATATACCTACGTTGTTTTGCACGTAAGAAAGCCCTCAAAAAGTCACATAATCTACTGATTGATTGTATCCTAAAGATTGTCTTCTCTGGCACAGTGGCTCATGCCTGTAATCCCAGCACTTTGGGAGGCCGAGGTGGGCAGATCATGAGGTCAGGAGATCAAGACCATCCTGGCTAACATGGTGAAACCCTTTCTCTACTAAAAACACAAAAAATTAGCTGGGTGTGGTGGCACCTGCCTGTAATCCCAGCTACTTGGGAGGTTGAGGCAGGAGAATTGCTTGAACCCAGGAGACAGAGGTTGCAGTGAGCCGAGATCGCACCACTGCACTCTATCCTGGGCAACAGAGCAAGACTCCATTAAAAAAAAAAAAAAAAAGATTGTCTTCTCTGATATGACATTTTACCACTGTCTACACTGAAGACCTATTTTACAGCCGTCTACACTAGAGTGGTCCAGTGAGTTCTTGTGACACAGGTCGGAGCTGGCCCTGGAATTGACAGCTCTTGGCACAGTGCCTTCCCATTGCTGCCATCCCCAAATCTTTATGATGCTCTCTCCTCTCAAACTTCATCCCACCCCTTTCTTCCAAGCCGAACATCTCTAGATCGGTTGCTCCTGATACAATCTTAGACCGTAATAGTGCTGTTATATTTCCTAATATCTCATGATTTCATTATTGTGAGCACTTTTCTGTAGAAACTATCAGTGCTTTTAAGTCAAAAAGCTAGTCTTGGAGACTGGCTCTGAGGAAAAATCCTTCCTAAAAGTATCCTTAGGCTCATTCCCACAGGCCTGTGCTTTGTGCCCACCAAGCTCTTCCCCTTGTCTCCATGCATGACCCCTGGCCTCACATACACCCCAATTTTTCTCACCTCCAGATCTCTAGTAGTTTGAATTTCTTCCCCTAGAACAGCCTTCTCCCTTCTTTGCTCCTATAAACTGTGTCTTACATACCATGCTGATCACCGTTTCTCTAATATTGATCTTTCCTTCTAGACAAATACAACCATCCCTTTTTGCATTCCAGCAAATGCATTAGATTACAGCCAACTTAGAACTTTATGGTAGGCTAAGTTTTTCCTGAAATGGACTTATTTGCAAACCCTGCCTTCTCAATAAAATTGTCAACTCCTGGAGGATAGGCAGGTGATCTTATTTTTTTTAGTATGATGGTCCACAGGTATTTAATGGGCATAGTATACATTTTAGTTTTTCCTATTTATGAGCAACCTGATAGTACATGACTTGTAAATATTTGTAATTTCAGTGAAGCAGGGCTTTTCTAATTATAAAAGTTACATAAGCTCAGGAAAAATAAAAGTTCTCTAATGACCCTATCTTCGAATTCCACTTGTCCTTAATTTTACCAAAACAAATGGTTTTATATATACCCTCTGAGGAATTTTGTTTTCAAATACAAGCATATTGTCTCTTTAAAAAAATACAAACAATTATATACATTTAAATGCCTTATAGGTATTGCCAAATTGCCCCCTGAAGAGTTCGTAGGAGTTAAGAATTTGAATTTCCCATCTTCATGAGGCTTGTGATCCTCTGTACCTTCTCAATTACATGGCATACAGTGTTCGTTTATTTAACTCTTTGAGTGAAGGTTCTCAGAAAAGAAGCCAATGGCTGGTGCTGATAATAGCAATGAAGAATGAAACAAAGTTGTCTAAAATAGTACTGGTTTTTGGTCACAAAATGAAAGTTTTTTTGGTTGTGAGGGAGGTGGATACAATGTGATAATGTGTTTACAGATCTTGTGGACTTCCTGATAGGAATGTTAAAGGTCTTCTGATCATAAGTGAATAGAACTGAATTTAGTGACAAAGAGAAACATGAACTGAAATGTTGCACCATGAATCGTTGATAAACTATTGATCCTTTCACTGAAATATAATATTTACATGAAATGTGTTCTTTCTATGACTCAGTTTTGAGGTGAAAGCATAGGAATTTACAAATATACAGTGACACTTTACTTGTTTACAATCAAATATAAAGTCTTCTAATATCACACCCCTCTGAGAAAATAAATAGTGAATTTTTGATGTTTCTGGACTTTGTGACATGCTTTTAATGTCATATGAATATTTACCTATGTTGTAATCTAGAACTTCTATGATTTCATTTGTTTGCATTTAAAATTCTGATGGATCTGGAAATCATTTGTTTCCCTCAGCATAAGGAAAGAAATGATTATTCAGTTTGATGTTTTTCCAGTGGATAATCAAATATACTATTTGCTAACTAATCCAATTATCTTCCTATTGTTTTATGTTGTCACCAGTACCATATACCAAATTCCACATATAATCTGGTATAATTTTTGACTTTATCTTTCTATTGCTGAGCTTGTGGCAAATTTTAAAATTACTATAGATGAATAATAGTTTTTATTATCAAGAAATGCTTGCTGATTTAAAAATACTCAGTATGAAAGTGAATAAAGCTGACATGAAAGCCTTCTGTGTAATTCCGCTTCCTAGAGATGAACACTGCTCTTGGTTTGGTGCATATTTTGCTGGAATTTTTTCACACAATATGTACGTGTACACATGTATAATGCAAATGGAATCGTATTATATCCTGCTCTGTAATGTTTTTCACTCGACAATTTGTCATGTGTGTTTTCCAAGTCAATGCAGAGAGATACGCAATATGCTTTTAGCTGAATATGTCATTGTATAGCGATGCATAACTTTAGTTTACCCAATTGCTTATTGAAATCACTCATGATTTTTCCTAATATTTTACTCTTCCCAACAACCTTGAAATCCTCCTTTTATTTATTTTTGTGTTCTGTATTTCTGCAGAATAAATTCTTAGAAATAAGGTCATGTGATATTTACAAATCATACTCCAAAGAGCTGAATTTGTTTGTGGTAATGCAGTAGCCAGGAACCCGTTTAGCTCTCCAACATCCTGGAAATGTTTAGGAGACAGAAGGATACAAAGAGGAGGTGAGGAAGAAATAAAGACTAAGAGCAGAGCCAAGGAGGTGGGTCGAAAGTTTTTCTCATAGATAGGATGAAAAAGAACAGATGATGATAGGAGTGAAGGCAGGTTAGGTAACAGGAAAAAATGACCAGTGTAGCTATGGATATCTCACTACAGAATTCGCATTTGGCGTCATTCAGTAATCATCGAATGAATAACTTGAAAATATTTATCGAGGGAAAACTTCTCTAAAAAGTAGTCACCTAATCACGGTCTATTGAGTTTTTTTTTTTTTTTTTTTTTTTTTTTTTAATTTTTCTCTGTAACTGTGGGATTTGGGGTATCTAAAAAAAGATTAATAGAAATCAAACTCATAATGATAAATATATCAAAGGAAAAAACGCCCACTTCTCTGTAAGTCAAAGGTAAAATTCTTTTTCCAATGTGTTTAAATAAAAATAGTGTTCAGCATGAGAAAATGCTAGGATTAATATAATAATCTTTTATTGTATAAATGAATGGTCACTTGAGAATTTGTATTTTATTTTCTAATGAGCCAGTGACCTTACAACATTGTGATTATAATAGAAAGTATTTGAGTTAAGATTCAGTTCTTCAATGTTGTATTAGCAATGACAGATTTTTTTCTACTTCTTTCATTTTTTTTTTTTTTTAAATAAAGTGTGATGTCTCCAAGGAACCTTAATCCAGATGTTTATGAAGCCAGCATGGCACTACATGAAAGGATTGTGAGTGACTCTGGGGTTTCTATTGCAAATTGTTCTAGGGAGAAATTTGCCTGTCCTGGCATCAGGCCCTGGCTGGAAGCCAGAGAAAGGGTTACAGAAAGAGATTAAGGTGTCAGTGCTAGAGGCAGGAAGAGGCTATTGGGCAATTTGTTTGCCTGGTTGTACCACACACCTGATTTACACCCAGCTTGTGAAAACCTTACCACAGGTAAAATGCCAATAGTTGTTCTACTAGGGTGGTAAACTTTTGACTGATTTATCTCCTACATTTTTCAAACCTTATGTAATGTCTTGTTTTTATAATAAACAGTTTTGGAATGTTTTCTTGTAATACTTACGCAGGGACTAATAAAATGTATAAAATATAATTTTAGACATATTAAAACACATTAGTATTCTTTGTGTTTTAATAGCAATACCAGATAATATTGCCATTGATTTTTTAAAATTACTAGAACATTTAAAAATTATCCAAATCCATAAACACAGAACAATCAATACAATCTAAATAACACCTACAATGCAATTATTTTATTGGAATGATAGTTTCAGTGGAAAGAAATAAAGCTTGTTTAGGCTGGTTTTTATTCTCTACACATTATGCATTGGTTATGTAAAAAGGCAGAGTTTTCTAGCTAAGAGCATTAGTTAACTATAAAATTATACTAATACATGGTGAAATGTTTCCCTCAAGTCATATTGATGGATAGCTAATTTTATGGATGTTTCAGCAAAATAATTAAAGAATTAAGACTTAAAAGCCTTCAGTATCAGATATTTTAATTCTTAAGAAACATCCTTACATCTTTTAAAGATCAAAATTCATTTTAGAAAGATAATAAATATTACAAGTAAACCTTGATCAATTAAAGAAAAGATAATTGAGAAAGTCACGGCATTTTAAATGTGTTTGTAGATTATGAGGGTCTCATGGGACTGATACACATCTATGGTTGCAGGAAGGAAAATCTGTGAGGATACAGACTGTTTTACTGTTCTAGATTAAAATATAGGTAAGTATTCATATGACATTAAAAGCATGTCACAAAATCCAGAAACATAAAAAACTTACTATTTATTTTCTCAGAAGGGTGAGATATTAGGAAACTTTGCATTTGTTCATTTCTTTCTTTCTTTCTTTGTGTTTTTTTTTTTTGAGATGGAGTTTTGCTGTTGTCGCCCAGGCTGGAGTGCAATAGCGCGCTCTTGGCTCACTGCAACATCCACCTCCTGGGTTCAAGTGATTCTCCGGATTCAGCCTCCCAAATAGCTGGGATTATACTCACGTGCCAACACGCCTGACTAACTTTTGTATTTTTAGTAGAGATGGGGTTTCTCCATGTTGATCAGGCTGGTCTGGAACTCCCAACCTTAGGTGATCAGCCCACCTTGGCCTCCCAAAGTGCTGGGATTACAGGCGTGAGCCACTTTGTTTCTAAACAAGTCAAGTGTCACTGCATATTTGTAAACTTGTAGCTAAGTGTTCTCACAGCGGTTCTTCCTCCTGTCTGCCCCCACTTCCCAAACCTCCTCCTCCTTTCTTCCTTCTCTCACTTTCTTCCTTCTTTCTTCCATCTTCCTTTCCTTCCTTTTTTCTCTTCTGCAAAACTTTTTTCCACCCAGCCGATGCCCCCTTCCTTGCCTCACCAGGTGAACTGCTGGTGTTCAGCCACTCAGATTCCATTTGAAACCCTACACTGCCGGAAAGAGCTCCTTGGTGTCTCCTGCCTGGATTACTGGGTTGCACTCTTCATCTGTGCTCCCCTAAATGAGGCTCGTTACATTAATATCATGCTGTGATTGTCCCTTTTCTGGCCTACTTTTGTATCTTTACGGTCCAGTACAGTGTTTACAACTAGTAGGAGTTGAACATTATTTTTTAAACTGACATCAGCTAAATAAATAAGCAACCCAACCTTTTTTCTTAACTTAAGAAAGCAACAGAAGACATTTATTTTTTACTCATTACATGTTTACTGAGTGTGGGATTGCCATGTAAATCTTTCTATCAGCAATTGGCTAAGAGTCTATAAAATATAATGAACCTACACACGTATTTAGGTTTTTGCTGACTTTTCTCCCCTCATCACAACTTAATTTGCTTTTTTCCTCAAGCCGTAACTGTGAAACGCACAGAATATTCTACATCATTCTTTTGTGCTTTTGAAAAAAGATTCTACTCTATTTCCTTTATTGCATTATATGACATTTTTGTTTGACTGGGTGGTGGGTATTCTAAGGAGCTGAGGCCTGATCTAAGGCGAGTGTATCCTGCGGTGAATGATCATAAACATGTGTCTAAAACCAAGTGACTCATGTTTACGCGGATGGTAACTTGGGCTAATAAATGTTGGAGGTAGGACAAAGGAAAACAGTGCTGTAGGTATGTTCTTCTTGACGTGTGAGTACATTGAACGCTTTTATTGCCAAGATCATGATGATTAGGGAGTTTAAATGGAAATGTACACAATTGTCAAAAACACTGCGTTAGGAACCATCAGTGGGGTTTTTTTTTTTTTTTAAACTGTCTTTACTCAGTTTCATGACAACTGAAGTGCTGTGGTTGCAACAGGATGACATTTTCACTTAGAAAGAGGCTTGTAGACAATAATTACATTTAATACCACAATAGAAATGTTAGAGATTGTTTTCTGTAGCTCGTAAATAAAACCAGAAGTGTGACTTGGAGTCTCTAGCTTACCTCTGAGATTTCTGCACAGTGTACAGCATAGTTAGTGTGACTAAAGTTAGTTTACAGGATATGCCGACCAAGAGAAAGTCACGTCGAACTCTCCAAAGTATCTTAAGGTCTTGTATCGTAAATGGTCTTGTGTCTTAAACAGTGTCTGACTTTGGGAACAGGTACCTGGAGGAAGGTTAGAGAGAGCAGGCTACGACATGTCTTTAGAGTCCTCACCTGCAAGATGAAGACAATCAAGGACAGATATCAATTCATTTCAAAGAATTATTTCATGCACTGTGGTGCTTAAAGCACTGTGTATTTGTCAGCAAGGGTTGACCAAACAAACTGTCTACATGAAAATATCACCAAACTATTCATCTGGTATTTTCCTTTAAAATTAATGCAGTGAAATGATAAAGCAGTTTGTACTTGCCTGTAGAAAAAAGATGGTGAATGAACGTGATTATCTGGGGAATTCAGACCTCAAAACTACTTTTTAACAGGAATATCCACAAGCTAACATAGTTTTTTCTTTAAGAAATATCCTAGAAAGCACCCTCAGTTGTCAAGTTCCGTCTCCTTGTAGGACTCCTTATACCAAGAACTCCGTGTGGAAGGGAACAAACAGGGTGTGTGATGTGAGATGAAATATCCAGGGCCACACAAGGGGCCTCATATTGCCCCAACCTGCTCCCTTGTTTTTCTTGTTTGTTGCTTGCCTCAGGTGACTTTCTACAAACAATAGGGCTGTGTTTGCGCCTGTGCTTCCTGAGAAGCCCATGTTCATCTTTTGTAAAAAGTGCTGGTGAATTATCCTTAAAAGTTTTCTGGCTGGGTGCAGTGGCTCACGCCTGTCCTCCAGCACTTTGAGGAGGTTGAGGTGGGAGGATTGTTTGAGGTCAGGAGTTCGAGACCAGCCTGGGCAGCATGATGAAACCTCATCTCTACTAAAAATACAAAAATTAGGCAGTGTAGTGGCACAGGCCTGTAATCCCAGCTGCTCAGGAGGCTGAGGTGGGAGGATTGCTTGAGTCTGGGAGGTTAAGGTGGCAGTGAGCCAAGATAGTGCCACTGCACTCCTCCAGCCTGGGTGATAGAGTCAGACTCCATCTCAAAAAATTAAATTAAATTAGGTATCAGCTAGGCATGATGGTGTGTGCCTGTAGTCCCAGCTACTAGGGAGGCTGAGATGAGAGGATCACTTGAGCCCAGGAGTTTGAGGCTACAGTAAGCTGCAGTGGCATCACTGCGCTCCAGCTTGGGTGACAGGGCAAGACCCTGTCTCAAAAAAAAAAAAAAAGTTTTCTCTTAGGCTATCTTTTCCCTAATGTATACTGTAAATATGTTTGCGTGAACTGGAGGAAAATATGTGGGTTTAGAAAAAAAGAACAAACAGGGAAAGAGCCATTGCACTTCATATATCGTGTATGACATGCTGTGAGGTGGAGGAAAGGACTGACCTCAAGAGTTTGAACTTAATGGGCACAAGATACAATTTCTGGTTATATTTTAAGAAGATGTCTGCTCTATAATGGGTAATATGTACACTACCTAGTTTAGGACTCACTACTAGCTATCATGAAAACTGCCTTGGTTGACTTAACTTCTTTAAGTCTCAGTGTATTCATCCAGAAACTGGGAATAACAATGACCTCATAGCATCACTGTGAGAAATTGGTGACACGCCGGACACAAACATCCTAATAAAGAAGCTGTTAGTTTATACTTTTAAGATGACGTCTATTATAAAAATAAATATTTCTAACTATGTTAAACTCTCTAAATTAACTAAATTGCTTCTCGGCCAATTTCCCTGATGCTGCAGGTATTTAGGAGATCGTTTAAAAGCTAGACACTGGTTTTGAGACATCTAGAGGACAGTGTTATATTTTGCAGCCAATTATGTTCATGCCATCAGTGCGAGGCAGATCTAAGGTCTTCCTTGGTAGGTGGGGCATGTTACTAGGATTTTCTCCTGCAAATTCTGATCCTACCTGCCAGAAATCTTCCACCTGCTGGCTTTTGTTACTCTAGCAGAAGCTGTTGTTTCCTCGAATCCACTGTCCTGCTGAACACTGGAGGTCTTTGCTGTGGCCGTCTTTGCTGCAGAGATACCTCAGTGTGCTTCTGTTCTGTGCTCACATCTCTGGTCATCATTGGTAAACATCCCTTGAACTTTGTTGTTACATGACTTCTTGTTGCAGGTGGCTTTATCTGTCTTGTTCACAGCACACACTCAGAAAAAGGTGGCATTTTTATTGAGTGCATGCACTTATGGTGATGACCCTGTTGAGAATACCTGACTCTCAAATTAGAGAATGTCCAGGAATTTGATTTAGGCAGGTCTCCAGAATCCAAGACAGATCTAATTCAGTGCTTTTCAACGGGATTTTCAGCAATTCCCCAGATGTGTTCCTGGGGATCTGTGAGTTCTCTACCAGCATTTTTCAATGTTGTTTTTGTTTTGAGGATACCCTAAGCAAATTAGCAGAAGCATATTTTGCATGATCTTGATGGCCACTTTATAACTGAACCCCATTTCCAACCTGCTTCTGGGTTTGTGTTTAAAACTGGACTGTTGCTAAAATGAGAGCGTGTAGTTTTGCTGTGTTGGGAAGCATGCTGGTTGCTTTTGAAGTGGCATGAAATGACAGCAGCCATGAGGGTCCACCATTGTGCTGATGGGGAATTCTTTTTCTAGTTGAAGAGACAAAAGTAAACTCCTCTTCAGGATTAAAATCAGCAATTAGAAGTACCTGAATTCTCAGTGAGCTAGTAAGAAAATAATTCAAGTTGACCTAATTCGTAAAGAATGCCGTCACACCAAATGAAAGCCAGGCAGGTGTCATGGTGCATGAGGTTTCCACAGCAGGCTGAAGATTCCAAGTTAAAGACAAAAGTAAGCAATGGCCAGAAATTTTGACTCATGCTCAGATTATCTATGGCTTATATGAATGAATGATAACTAGCATTTATTCATTTCCCTCAGTGATTTGATGGTAAAATGGATGCTGGACTAGGCATTCTTTTCAATGTCTGCAAGAATTAAAAACTAATTTCAGATATTAGTCTTAAAATAGATTCCAACAGTAATTGAAATTGGTTTACATTTGCAGATTTCAATAATTCTACAATATTTTTCTTACCTTTTTAAAAGATAACTTAAAAGTATTTTTTAGATTATTTTTCTTTAGAAGTTTCTAGCACACTGAGTTTGAGAACTGCTGCTTGTGCCAAAGATAGGAATAAACCAGCTGAAGGGGACCCTCTGTCCCTTACTTAATTTTGTGGTTTAAAATCGTGGGGCCTTTGGAAATATCTTTCTCTGCATTTCGTATTTTTTGGCATAGAATAATTTTTTTCTTAAAATAAAGACTTCCACAGTAGGGAAAGAAGGAGAGGATATGCCATATACTCTGGAGGAAGGATTTAGGGGATTAAACTCAGACTTTTCAGAATAAATCGGCTATCAGTCCTCCTATTTCCTAGCAACTGTGAGTTGGGAAGAAGCCTGTCAGAGACCTTCTCACCTCCTGAAATAGCCCATAGTCAGAGACACCCACCTGTGACTTTATATCATAACACAGTAACTTGCTGATAGCAAAGCTTGAATTAGAGCTGCCTGCAATTTAGTCATAGCTATCAAATTTACTTCCAGTAATAATTGTGTAAATTTTATTGTTATCTTGTATTTTCCAGTTATCTCTGAAGTAATTTATGTCTAATAGCATAATTTTAATGTAATTAATTACATGGGAACTTAAAGATTCATAGTAAAGCAATTTAAAGTAGTTTTAACAATCTATTCCAATTTTTCTGCCCTTATATTTTATTGTGAATAAAATAAGAACATGTTTATGAACGTGTCCGTACTTTTTAATAAGAAAATGATCTTTAACTTTGTATCATGGTGGAATTTGTAAAAGCTATTGATAGTTTTGTTCAGACAAAAATTAAGAATTATGGTAAATAGTTATGATTTGGCTGGATTAAAAATTCTATAAGATCTGATCTTAGAATCTTCATCTTGCCAGTGGTGAAGATTCTAAGTGATGGTGAGGAGTTGTCTGGGAATAACTGTATGTCATAACAAGCTAAGTTTGTTTATAAAGCGTGGTGGAGCTCAAAGGGAAAGCTTTTATGGAATCTGGCTCTAGCACTTTTTGTCAAAATAAATCAATGAACACAGAAGAAATGAAAGGACCCCGCTGTGTGGTATGCTTCCTGCATCATTTACTTTGCTTTTTCTATTTTCTCTTTTCTTCCTTCAACTTTTCTATGCATTCTGCTGCCCCAAAGTGCCATCTTTTGTGTGCTTTTATGGATAATTTGTCCTCTTTCCAAAGCAGATAGATGACTCTCATGTATTCAAAATATTTTTATCGAATATCTAAAAGTATTTATTGAGTATACTCAATAGAGTAACACATAATAGACACTCAATATCTATTGAGTTTTGAGCATCCGTGTGTTAGAGGGTACAGACATCAACTGAAGAACCCACAGTTCATCGCTTCTGTCTTCAAGGAGCTCAGCGTATCATGAGAGAGAGAGGCACATAAGAGACCCATTGCATGTGGCAGGGAGGTGGCCACTACGAGCTCCACCTACATTGGTACGGGAGCACCAAGGACAATACAACTCACTGGGCCTTGGGAAACCAGGCAAGACTTCACACTGGACCTAACCTTCCCAGCTAAACAAGAATTTGGCAAACACACAAAACAGGTGGGGGATTTCATCCAAAGAGAGGTTTACAGCACATGCAAAAGCATGAACTTTTGAAAGTTTGTGATGTGTCTTGGAAGTCAATGTGGCACAGTAATTTTGTCCTTTCTTCATTCTATAAGCAAGAGAGATGAGATCAAGAAGGGGATAAGAATAAGCATCTTATCTTATTTTTCTAAAAATCACACTAGGGAGATAACATAAACAGAAGGAGCCAAAGTAAAGAGAAGAGTGGTCAGTGACTGGACACAGCAGAAACAAAGAAACGAAAAGGACTTTTATTATTGAATCCTTACTATGTAGCAAATACTGCACTCAACATTTTCTTTATTGTGTTTTTAAATCCTCACTCTTTTAATAAGTACCGCTCAATTAATAGGTATTATTAATTTATTTAATTTATAGAAGGCCAGTGAGGATCAGGGACATGAAGTCCCTTGCCTCCCCTCCTCACATAGTTGATTGAGATGATGCTGTAAATGGCAGAATCAGAATTTATGTAACTCTGTAAATGGAATAGGGAGGCAAATCATGCTGGCCATGACAAATGCAAAACAACACCGAAGAAACAAACAACAACAATATAAACTTTCTCTAGCAGAGCTTGGACATATTGGTTCAAAGGAGGCCTGGTTGATGTTGTCACGTGTTGTGATGAGGTCACAGTAGACCAAGTTCTTCCACCCTTAAGGTTTTGGTTAGAGAGGCATAAAAGCATCAGAGTTTTATAGTGATATCTGCCCAGTGGAAAACTCTTCCCTGGTGGAGGTCATATTAGTTATGGTCTGTGATAAGGGCCCTTGGAGGAAATAAAAGGAAATGTATGCACAAGGTCATGCACTGTCATCTTTGGGGCATTACTAGTCTCTTTCTCCTCTTTTTGGAAATTTTATTCTAAAAAAGAATGACTCTTTCAGTCATGTCAGATCTCTTTGTTATTCTCCAAGTCACTTTTTCTCTTGTGCTTTTCCTTGGTAAGCAGTATGTGTTAATAAGAACACACTCCTTCAGCTGCACCTCTAAGATGTGTAGACTTAAGGGGATGCAGGGAGGAGCTGGAAGTGCGCAATGAGGATGGTACTTCTGGATGATGGGAGATGGCCAGGGAACCAAGCAGAGCGGAGTGAGTGGCTCATTCGTTACTGGAGCAGGGAACAGACAGGCAGCCAGAGGACCCGAAACATGGGAGGCTGTCCCTAGTGTTAAGAGGGTGACTTAATTATGTTTTTCTCTTAGTTCAAAGGATGTTTAAGTTTCGGCTGAAAGTACAGCGTATCCTATATTGGTAGGAAGCCGAATATCGTATCAGTTTGAGATCTAGGTTTGCTGGCGTCACATACCATACAAGCCCAGGGCGTGGACCAGGCCTTTGCAGGCAAGTTCTAGGGCGCTTTAGAGACCCAGAACCTCCCGAATGTCAGCGAGAGGCAGGTGCTAGCGGCTCTGCCCAGGCCTGTCCCGCGCTGCCCATGATTCAGTGGGTTGGGGTGAGGTGGGGTGTGGAAGCAACACAGGAATGGGTCATGACTAGCAAATAGTCTCTTTCCAAAAAGAGATCACGTACAGGCATTGCACTAGGTCTTTGGGAATCCTGCAGGGGATCATGGGGGAACAGCGAGAAAGACGGACAGAGGGCTTGCAGTGACAAAAGAGAAAGTTCAGGTGGCCTGGAGAAGGCAGGAGGGACGTAGCTATGCAGCCCGTGCAAAGTAATGATGCAGATTTGTGTGCCGCGATGTCTTAAGCATAATTAAAGGTGGACTTCAGCGTTTTCTCAGATTCTTGGTGGTCCAAACAGAAAGGTTAAACAAAACAATTTACATGACTTTTACTATTTATAAAAGGAAATACGCCAGGATGTCAAATGTTAAAATCACTTTTCATCACAGTTCAAACTGAAACAAAGCAGGAAGAGGCAAAACTTGCTCAGAGAGGGAGACCAACTAGTGTAGGTCCTTCAAGATACCTCTCTTTTTCTGGCCTTTTACAAATCTTCAAAAGGGATCTTGCTGAGAGTTTGAAAACAATACTGTATTTCCAAGAATGCCAGGAAATTTACTTTAAAAAACACTCAGAAATGTTTTCAAAGATTCCTAACAATCACATTCTGTATATATATAGTCAAATCTGATTTTACTAGACTCTGACATTTTGGTTACATTAAGGAATCACCCACAATAAAAATATACCATAGATAATGGATTTCTAACCACATGGTTTCCGTTTGTTAGTGTTAGTGTACTGAACAAGTGCAGAACAGATAAGAAAATATACATCTGTGAGGGGGGAATTCGTTTCATGATGCCTGTCACATTCTGAAATGGAATGCAGTTAATTCCTCTCCTTCCTCAGCTCGGGAAGTTTATTTTCTTAGAATCCATTCTCTGAGTTAGAACTAGCTCTGATTAAGTGCTATATTGGAAGCAGCAGCTCAGTGTAGAGCCGTGACTAAAATAGTTGGAAATTATATCCATAGAAAATTCAAATCTGAGAATTAAAAGCAACAACAACTATAAAGTACTATGGATCACTGAGAAAATGTGTATTCATTATTGTCTAATGATGAAATGATCCAGCTGCACGAAGAGTCCGCCGAGGACATGCCCGGGCAAAGGTCTTTCGTTTTACAGTTGGCATGGAAAGAGATGTGATGAGGCCCTAGAAGACAGCTCTGGTTTCATCTGGACCACAATTTAGTTAATACTGTATTATATTGCTCTTTGTAGTGAAATGCAAAAATAAAAGGCACATTCTGTTGGGCTTTCAAAACAATTTTCACATGGACATTCATTGGAGGGTTTCAAAACTTTGATGATTTAAATGCTTTTCCTTTGAGCTATAATAGAAATGTGATAGTACAATTAACCCAGATTTGTGCTGGCTTGCTTCATCCCGTCAAACAATCATAGGGATTATTTACATTTCGAGTGGGAACATAAATATCTTAAGGAATAGACAAAACAGTATACCCCCTTTTATTGTTCAGTCTAACTCACCTTCATAAAAGTCAACATATTGAAATATCAATCAATCCAGCAATTGCTTTTTGTTATGTGCTGCAGTATGGATCCTCAGGGACTCCAGACCGTGTGAGCAACTCACAGGAAACACCACCAGATGTGCTGCTGTATCAGCCATTGATTTTCGTCCCTGATGAATTCAGGTAAAATTGCATCATTGTAATCACTGAAACTACTGTGAAGCCATTTTTAAAAGGCAGCTCTGTTCAGGTTTGTTGGTTTTAAGTATCGACTTCTGTGCACATGCACAGAGGTCAGAAAGGTTAAGCAGCTTTCGGCTTCTAGGAACTTCCTAACGCCATCGAGCTTCTCAAGGCGTGGTTTTCCTACACAAGAAGAAATCATAAAATGTAATCATCTGTAAATACGAGAATTAATCTGTTAAGATTCATAAGTTTATTTTCTTTTGTTATAAAACCAAGGAAAAAAGAATGCATCACTAATATTGTCAGCAAGAGATACATTTTAGGGTTAAAGGGAATAAATGACTTTGTTTGAAAAACTTGTCATTGCTTTGTAGTGATCGAGTGCAGGAAATGCTTCCCCAAAATATGGCACCTTGGGATCCTGAGTGTTTTAAGCTGAAGGAAAATGAGAAACCCCAAATTCTAGGAAGGTTACTCTCTTACCTTCTCCTGCCTTTGTCCTCTGACGCCATGAAGAGAATTCTCTGACCTACCTCCCCTGGAAGGAGGCCGATAAGACCCTCACTCCAGATGGGTCCTGCCCTATCCTCAGAGGCCAAGAGGAATCTGAATAAATCGACCTTGCTAAACCCCCCAGTTAATGACTGTTCGCTCATATCTGCTATTTATTTGGTCATCCTCCGACAGGCTGTCTATTCTTCATCAAACCTACGCATAAAAGTAGTTTTCCCTGGGTCTTTGGGTCTTTATTTCTGAAGGTGTCCCCATAACATACAACTTTGGTTAGGTATGTTTTTTATGTGTTTCTGTTGTTAGTCTGTGTTTTGTTACAGAGGTGTTAGCCATGAACCTTACAGTAAGGAAAAGATACTACTTTTTCATCCCTGCAGTAACTTTTGAACCTTGAATTTAAATACAAATTTATAAAATAATATGTTTGATTTGTTTTTAAGATATATATATATATATAATGTATATATAGGCAATTAAGACTGACCATTAGTATGAAATATTTATCTTGTCAGATTTTTATATACTTGCAAACACATTTGTAATTTTCTCTGTTAGTACTTTTAACAGAACAGAAAAGCAGTAGAATACTCAGGGACTTCCCACTTTTCTTGTGTATTTGTTTATGTTTTAACCTTATAATCATTTCAAATTACATTACTAGTTTTTCTTTATTTTTACAAAATCATCTTCTGGACAATTCTTTAATTTGAAGACCTTAAATTTTATGTTAGACAGCTTTTTTTTCCCCAAGAAGTTCAGTTTTAAAATATATTTCACAGTAGTCTGGACTAGGAAAAGAAGTTGCAGCCTATCACACAATTTCCAACTCCTTTTGCTACCTTTCCTTCCCTTTGTTACATTCTACTTTCTTTACACAGCCTCTGCAAGCACAGCAGGTCCTCCCGGTCTAACTACCAGCTTCTACAAAGCATGTGACACCCAATTTTCCAGCATGGAGGAAGCTGTAACTTAGTGAACACTCATCCACCCACTGAGGGGCTTCCAGATGAAGTGATATTGCACGTGCTTTGTCTTAGAGGGAGGCACAGAGCTGGACAGGAAGGACGGTGCAGTCAATCGTCTCTTCATGTTGATTTTAGTCTTCACTAACATCAATCCCCTTTCACAGATCCTATCTCAGGGCAGTGGGAAGAAAAATTGGAACTACCCAATGTCTACTCTAAAGTGCTCTCAGGAAAAGTTCTTCCTGATTCCAGATTTTGGCAGACCATTAAATATAGGAACGTGATTCACCAGAGTCAAGCATGTACTTCCTACCGCTGTGAGCCTGGACTTCAGAATAAAAAAGAACTTTTTTTTTTCTTTTTTTTTTTTTTTTGAGATGGAGTCTCACTCTGTCCCCCAGACTGGAGTGCAGTGGCGCGATCTCGGCTCACTACAACCTCTGCCTCTCAGGTTCAAGCAGTTCTCCTGTCTCAGCCTCCCAAGTAGCTGGGACTACAGGTACCCGCACCATGCCCAACTACTTTTTGTATTTTTAGTAGAGATGGGGTTTCACCATGTTGGCCAGGCTGGTCTTGAATTCCTGACCTCAGGTGATCTGCCTGCCTCGGCCTCCCAAAGTACTGGGAATACAGGCATGAGCCACCGCACCTGGCTGAAAAAGAACTTTTAAGAATCAGTTACTTCATATTTTACCCTATATTATACTTCTAGATTTGAAAATGTCATGTAATAAACTCCAACAATTCTTCATTTAACTTTGCTTTCCAGGTACAACCGAAGGAATAGTTTCTTTGGAGGTGAGATTGTCACCTTATGACAGTGGAATTTTAAAGTTCTCCCTAAAAACATCCTATAGGTTTGCAGTGTTTGTATATTTTTTTAGGATTAATTATTTCCAATCACAAATACACCAAAGTATATGTAGAAAGTATACAAAAATGTAGCCAACCTACTAACATTCTATATTGAAGAATACTCTTATTCAGGTTATCTATTTAGTTCTTACTAGGATTAGGGCTTATGTTTGTATGTTGCCAGAGAGAGGGTGCTGTAAGTGTTTTTACACTATGGAGTTGGAAGGATAGTAAGTTCACTGTATTTATCAAAGCGAAAGAAGATGATGACAATGATAAAGAGGAAGATGAAGAAGGATGGAAATAAATCAAATCTGCCAATACCTTTACTTCAATGTGAGGATGTTTTCAGCAAAATTCTACTTTCCAGATAGTTATCTGAATTATCCACTTTAAATTGTAAATCAATTTAATAAGTTGAGTTCAAATTAATGTTTTGTAAATCAGCCACTAGGATAAACCTTTTTTACTTTAATATATGATTTATGGCCAGTTTATGCCATGTAAAAATTTAAGTCTCTAGGCCAAAAAATGAAACTTATAACTACTTCTCATATAATCACTCTCAAAAGTGATTTCTGCTATTTATCAGTTGAACATGTTTCTTTCCAGTTTGTATTTAAATCTTGTGCTTATGACATGCAGTGACAGATCCAATTAGCTGATTTTTCTATAGGTGAAAAAAACCTTGGTTACTTCCAACTATGTGGATGATATGTTAGTGCAATTTATCTCAACAAAAATGGCAAAAAAGAAAACAGCCTTCTGAGTAGAATACTTTTATTTGGTAGTTGCTGACCTGCCTTTATAGTTCACATCACCTTTTAGTTAGGTTTGTGACTTGACAGATAGTGAACTTAGAGAGAGAGAGAGCAGGCAAGAAGGCAGCAGATTCAACCCTTTATCTCAGGCCACAAATGTGTCATCAGGCTTTTTCATAAATGCCTGTTTCGTTTTGGTGAAACTTCTGACAAAAGTCAAAGAAGTACAATGCCAGTGTTAGAAACAATTCCAATTTTTATTCAAATTATTGATTGCAAGAGCATAGCTTTTATTAAGAAAAGCAATATAGGTAGTTAGAATAAATTTTACATTTTGGTATGAAATTTTCATTGGGATTTAGAATGCAATTTTTGCCTCTGCAAAAAAGTTTGGGCTGAATTACACATACCATTTTTAGATCCTTGTTTGAACAGAAAAGATTGTTACTTGGCTGACTCATTACTGGAAAAGGTTTGTGCATGTGTGTATATGTGCATGTTTGTGTGTGTGTGGGTGCTTTTGGACACTGGCACATCTCTCTCTCTTTATAAGCTTTTATGCCCCGGAACAGGAAAATTCACTTTCTCTATTCTATGATTGATTTGGTACCTACCGGTAGAAAAGTAGAATATGATCCTGATTGTATATCCATATGCAGCTGATCACTGAACAACACAAATTTGAACTGTGTGGGTCCACTCATAGGCAGACATCTTTCAATAAATATATTGGAAAATTTTTTGGAGATTTGTGACAATTTGAAAAAAACTTGCAGATGCATCATGTAGCCTAGGAATACTGAAAAATTTAAGAAAAAGTTAGGTCATGAATGCATAAAATATATGTACATACTAGTCTATTTATGTGTTAATCAACTACGTTATTGGTAAGGCTTCCAGTCAATAGTAGATGTTACTAGTAAGTCACTTTTTTGGGAGTACAAAGTTAGAGGTTGATTTTTGACTGCATGGGGGTTGGTGCCCCAATGCCTGCTTTGTTCAAGGGTCAACTGTAAATATATATATATTTTGTATCTGTACTACATATATATTTATTATATATGTATAACATATAACATATAATTACATAATCTGTTATATGTCATATATAATATACAACATATGTATTATATATAAACAGCATATATATAATAGTGAGAAGAGACTGAATTGTGCTTGAGAAGGAAGCAAAAGTTTGAAGCAGCAGCAAAGGTTTGACAGAAAACTAAAGGGAGATATGATTCACGAGGTCAGGAATATTAAATATAATTTATTATATAAATTTTATAATATATAATATGTATTATAATAGATAATATATGATACATTGTATTAATATCAATTATTTATTATATTAATTTTTAATTAATTATACAATTATATAAATATGTCAATATGTATATAATACATATTAATAAATATATGTATATAAAATACATATATAATAAACTATAAATTAATATAATTAGTATAATATAAATATATGTTGTATTATAATGTATATAATATTTTATATTATCATATAATTTTATATAGTTATATTATATATTTATATTGCATTAAATTATAGTGTGTATTATATGTATTATATTAGATATATTTATGTATGTTATATACATAACGTATATTACATACATTTTATATTCATAATACGCATATAATATATAATAACATACACACATATATAATATGTAATAACACACACATATACATATATGCAATGTATGTAATGTATATAATATATATTTATGTGTATATTATATACACATATATTGCATATATGTATGCTATATAATACAAATATATAGTATATATGTGTATATATATTACATATAAGTAATATATATATATTTTTTGAAAGGAAATACTGTGTACTGTAGAAGATGGAATTTTTGTTTGGTTGAGATGGAGTCTCTCTCTGTTGCCCAGGCCGGAGTACGGCGGCGCTATCTCAGCTTACCGTGACTTCCACCTCCCAGGTTCAAGCGATTCTCTTGTCTCAGCCTCCCAAGTAGCTGGGATTATAGGCATCCACCACCATGACCAGATAATTTTTTGTATTTTAAGTAGAGATGAGGTTTCACCATGTTGGCCAGACTGGTTTCGAACTCCTGACCTCAAGTGATCCACCTGCCTCAGCCTCCCAAAGTGCTAGGATCACCGGTGTGAGCCACCGTGCCTGGCCAGAAGATGGAATTTTTAGGTATAAATGAAATCCATTGCTCAAGACCCAAAAGGGAAGACAGCCAGCAGAATCCCGTGCATTTTTTCAATAACAACAGATTTAACTGTTTGTCTTCATTAGTCTGTTAAATTACACACCCACTCATGCATTTGTGAATTATATTTATTTCAAAATGCAAAATAGGTGTCTGTTCTTTCTCAATGCTGTGACAAGTCACCACACTAAGGTTTTAATTTTAGGGGAAGATCACACGTGGCGTCCTAAAGCCAGTTTTGAAGCTTAATTCTTTCCACATTAAGTAGTTGAACGAAGAGTTTCATTTAAGATTATTTTAGTACATTAAAGTCAAATGATTTCAGTCATTGAACTCAGCATGTTGAACTGCCCTTTCGATTCTCTACAGGAAATTATTTACCTATTTATTGAATAACAGGTAGAGTTTAGAGAAGGTTATGAGAAATTAAGTAACATTAACAAAACAGTACAAGCCCCTAAAATTCTTCTGTTCAAACATTATTATTTAGTGATAAAATAAAAATTGAAAATGAACAGTAAAATCTAAACACAATGAGAAAACATCCCCTTTTATCATGTATGTTAATAAAAGTATTGCAATTTTAATTTTATTCCAAATTTTAACTTTACTTTTCACATTCTTTTCTTTGCAGATAATCTTGAATGATTATTACTGCTGTTATTATTTTGGGGCAGGAATCAGGTTCTCTCCGGTAGGGCAGGACATCACTTGCCTTTGGTTCCACCTGGTGGGTGTGCCACAGTCTGGGCCCAGATGAGGTATGGGCCCTGGGTGCTGATGTGGGTAGATTGTATCTGTACTTAATTGTTTGATAGTCAGTGAGAAGAGGTTGAATCATGCTTGAGAAGGAAACAAAAGTTTGAAACAGCAGCAAGGTTTGATGGAAAACTAAAGGGAGATATGATTCAGGAGGTCAGAGACGAGGGTGATTTGAAAACGACAGAAGGAAGAATAGAATCCATCAAAGGGTGGTTCAGAACTCAATCCAGGAATCTGTAGCAGGCCTCAGTGATGTGGAGGAGAGCCAGGGTGCCATAAACAGAGGCTCAGGACTCAGCCACCTGCAGGTTTGAAGGAGTCCTGCCCCCAGATAGTTTCCTGCCAGGGTGACCGACTGCCCTAAAATGAGAGAATGTAATAGCAATTTGACATCCCATTGCATATCAAACACAGACCCCAGTTTATTAAACAAGGGAATGGAATTTAAATTTGTGAAGACCACTCTTATTATTCCCATTTTTCAGAGTTAATTATAATTGCGCCATTATTATTAGTGTGATTAATACAAATAAAAATAACACTTTAAATAAACACAAGAACATATAAATATATGCCAATTGTCAATATAATAATGTTTTTCCTTCCAGTTACAGTATGTTAAGTAAATATCCTAAGAGTAACAAAAACATTTTCTGAGCACTACCATGATGGGCTACATGGGGTGAAGAGTATTGATGTTGGGTAGAAAGCTTGGAATTTCTTTCTGCAGAAAATGGAAGTGGCTTTGAGCCTTTCAAATAGAGTAAAAAAGTAAAGCATAAGAGGGAAGGCCTAGAACATTGTAGCCAGGAAAAACTGAGTGAAGGGTTGGCAGTCGGAGCATACTCTTAGAGGTCTCCACTCCAAGGGAGGAAGAGGAGGAGGAGAAGGAAGGAGTAGGATGCCTAGTTTGTTTGACTCCCATCCAACTCCTCAAGTGCAGTAACTTAGTGTCTCCTCACCTGGACTTGGGATGTTTAGCCTAATCCAGGTACTGGCACTGTTCTAGCTCCCAGAATTCAGGAAATTTATTAGCATTTGACCAAAATAAATTGGCTGTGAGCCTACTTTCCTGATGGCTCCAATATTAAATATTTCTTACTCTGTGTCAGGGAGTTTCTGTCTTGTGAATTCTGCGGTGACTGGGTCTGTGTTGTTCCCAGGTCTCCGGCCCATTGCTCCCTGTCTGACCATCTGAGCCCTCCTGTGCTTTCTGGGGATTTGGGCTGAGCCTCAGTTTCTCTTCTGCATGGGTTTTAGATGACTTTTTTTTTTTTTTTTTGAGACGGAGTCTCTCTCTGTCACACAGGCTGGAGTGCAGTGGCATGATCTCGGATCACTGCAACCTCTGCCTCCCGGGTTCAAGCGATTCTCCTGTCTCAGCCTCCCAAGTAGCTGGGACTACAGGCACACGGCAGCACGCCCAGCTAATTTTTGTATTTTTAGTACAGATGGGGTTTCACCATATTGGCCAGGCTAGTCTTGAACTCCTGACCTTGTGATCCTCCCACCTTGGCCTCCCAAAGTGCTGGGATTACAGGTGTTAGCCACCACACCCGGCCTAGATGACTATTTTATAGGCGGAGATGATAGCCACAGAATGTTGACTGAATATTGAGGGCCCTTTGATCCAGATACAAGAAAGAAGCTTGCGGAACTTACTTAGTCATCTCCTGCTGGAGTAGTTCAGAAGTTTCAGCAATCCTGTATATTATACAGTGTATAATGAAGACAAGGCTTAAAATAAAGGATTCACGTTAGAATTCTCCTTAACCAAAAACGACTGCACACTCCTTAACCAAAAACAACTGTAACAATTATAGCTGGAAAAATAACTCCCAATATTCACTATCTAACAAATCAAATTTCTTCATTTCTCTATTCTCCTTTTTCAGTTTTTACCCATACAAATACATCACTTTCACTTAGCTATAACCATAGTGGAGATTCAAATTAGTATACCAGATCTACTCCAAAGAGAAAATATAAAGGTTTGTGTTTTGATACCCAACACGTTGAATCAAAAGTAATTTATCCAAGAATATGCTACCACCTACTGAAGTAGCTGGTGGATACTGTAGCTCTTAAAATTACAATTTTTTAGGCTCATGCCTGTAATCCCAGCACTTTAGGAGGCCAAGGCAGGCGGATCACGAGGTCAAGAGATTGAGACCGTCATGGCCAACACGGTGAAACCCTGTCTCCACTAAAAATACAAAAATTAACTGGGTGTGGTGGCGGCGCCTGTAGTCCCAGTTACTCAGGAGGCTGAGGCAGGAGAATGGCTTGAACCTGGGAGGCGGAGGTTGCAGTGAGCAAAGATCACGTCACTGCACTCTAGCCTGGTGACAGAGCGAGACTCTGTAAAAATAAATAAATACATAAATACATAAATAAATAAATAAATAACAATTTTTAAAAGTGAGCTGAACTTCCTCTGTGAGAAAAAGATCTCACCACCACTGGAAGATTCTCAGAAAGTGTGGAGACACTTTGGTGTATGCATTGCAAACGTATTCTTAATTTTGCCTGCTGCTTTGATCCCAGACATGACCCAGACCCATCTTAAAACCAACTCCTTACAGGTTTATTCACCACCCTACTTTCCTTCCATTTACGGCTTTGCGAGTCTAGGAAACAGTCTTTCAGTAAAGGAAACACAGTGGTCATAAACGCAGTCTAGCTGTGTGGAAGGAGTATTCAGCCCTGGCAAGAGGTATGGCTGCTGCCGCCCCTTTTCAGGGGACTTCTACATGATGTGTTATTTGAATTTGATGTTCACTTAACACAATTTTTAAATATACATGTAAAAATTGTTCTACAATGTGGAAGAAACGTAATTTTGGTGGTAGAAGGTGACAGTCTGGGGGATATGAGATGGGACTAGTTTGAGGCAAAGCTGTGCCTTTGGCAGAACTTGTCTCAGAATCACCTTGCCCCTTCTTCTCCTTCTCATCCTCACAGATACTCTGTATTCCCCAACTACAACAAGAGCTCTTGAAGAATTAATTAACACTGAGATTTTAGTGGCTTAATTCCCAGCCCTTCGGGAAGGGTATAAATTTCAGAAGGAAAACCTCAGGGTACAATATTTAACCATGTCAGTGGTTCTCTAAGAGCGGAATTTCAAGTGCTGCATTCCTGGAAGGGGAGGTATTTGCTGGATTAAAGGCTTCCTGACCTGCAATTATATGATATTAGCGCATACCTACTCAATACGTGTAAAGACACCTTGAAAAAATATTCAAGATATATGAAAAGGAAATTGGGGAGATAATTGCAAGAGTTAGAGAAGAATGAGGGATAGGAAACTGCATATCAATTATATTGAAAGAAAGAGTATTTGTTGTGTCTGCTGTGGGAATGCTCTATGCCTATCGCCTCGTCTCAAGCATGACACAGTAAATTCAGTCATAATCAAGATCCATCAAGGCAAATGTTTCCCTCCAGGGATTTTGTAAGCAATTAAGTAAAATCACTGCTTTAAGCAGTTATGTAATATTAGGGATTTCTTTGTCCTCTTGACATTATACTCCTCTTTAGGAACTGGTTCAGCAGGTCTCCTAAAACTCTTCTCTCATGGAGTATCCCAAATTCTGTCGCAGTAGCTAAGGCTAAAATTAGGTGACATCATTGGCCGTACTCCCCGGACCCCCAGACTCTGCTGAGGTCCCCGGACCCCCAGACTCTGCTGAGGTATGGAAACAGGACCAGGTTGGTCCTTAGTCTGGGGTCTTTGGGTCATGGGACATGTTTAGAGATAGTGTAATTTTTGACACAGAAAGAAAGAAAAATCTGCAGTTGGTTTTTCAATCACAATGTAGCTGCTAAAATAGTGCATGTCTACCTGAATAAACTTTAAAGATATACTAAAAGAAAAATAATAAAATAGTAATATTTAGTTACTTTTATATATTCATTTCCCAATCTACTTTCATTGGAATTACATATAAACATAAATAAATTCCTTAAGCCAATATTCAAAGGTTCTATTCATTTTCTTTTCTAAGAAATGTATTGACATAAAAAAACTGTACTACTTAGAAAAAGTACTTATGGATTCAATTAATTTGGACCTATTCTTCCTATTCCTCCCCCCCAAAAAAAAGTTTTTTTTTTTTTTTTTTTTTTTTTTTAGGAAGGCAGCTCATTTATGTGGCAATGTAGCAGTTCATGTCCTAAGCAAATTAAAATAAAAAATGTCCACTTTTAGAAATTTTTATTTTATGGTCTGAGTCAGCCATAACCACAGAGGATCCATCTTGTGCAATACTGCTATAAAAATGCATACAATTATATTTGGCCAAATACAAAAGATCAACTTGAGTTACACTGAGTATCTAATAGTTAGCAAAACATATCCATTGATATCGAATGCTCTCTGCCAAACATGTATGGTCTTGTTTTCATTTGCCCTCCAAGGTTAAATGCTTTGTTCTTAATAAGGTGTTCAAACACAGAATAAATCAGGTATTAGCTGTCAGTTAAATTAGTGGCAAAACTGACAAGCAGTAATTCTTGACCAGAGTTTGTATTTGTTCATCCCCGGTTCAAATGATTTTTCTTTCTTTCTATATTCTGCACTTATATTCTTGCCCAAAGACATTTTCCTCTCTTGGAAAATCATAATTAGTTTATTTATTTTCAAAGGTTAGAAACCCACAGAATCATGATTAATGATGTGGAAATTAAATACATACAGGTACTGTTGCCTTTTGCAAGACACTTCGTGGTTAATGAGTGCTGGTTTGTATTCCCTTCATTCAGACAGTAAAGTCAGCTTTCAATGCATCAGTGTGGTGAGTTGAGGACAACTGCCTGAGCTGAGTGAGAGGCATGGTTTGGAAATTCTCTTTGTTCTTTGCAGCTCTGTCCTGCGACACAGCCATTATCCTTTCAAGTGGAGGCTGGGATAATGGGCCTTAGAGAGAGTGACCTGGTATAGCTTGACCTGCACAAATGTGTTTGTCTTTATTCAGCTGGGTCCTTTGACATGCTCTTCTAGAAGTTGGTGTTATATTGGAATGGAAGGATTTGATTACTTGGGGATCAATAGCTACTCTGGACATTTTTTGAAACATGTTGAGCATGACAAACTTGCCATTTTTGCCTTCCTCCATTTTTAGACACATGACTCTATTAAGGGAAATTTAATCCGTATGTTTCTGATTCCTTTACACTTAACTCATCAAAATGTTGTTTTGTAAGAACACTTTGAAGTCAGGGAAGCCTTTTAAGTCATTTTTTATGAGACTTTTTCAAGCCTCTTTTCTTAGGAACAGGAAGTGGCATTTAGCCAACAGTTAACAAACTCAAACACCAAAAGGTTGAAGTTGGGTTTGAATCTCTGAACCCGTAAGTGTTTGAATGGACTCTTGACATGACCCATCCCACCGTGTATTAATGCCAACGGCCATCAGAACCGTCCTGATTGCTGAGATGACTCCAGGACTCCAACCAACTGCCAACTTGTCTTTCCCTAATCAGTCTACTTCATGCTGAATTATGACTCATTTAACTTTAAAGGAACTACTTTATTACCCATTCTGCCGAGCATTTTTGTGACTTCTGTGAGAGCTATTGAAGTTGGCACTCTCCCACAGCTAGCTAGATATAACTTCTGAATCCAGTTAACAGTCAAATCACACCAGAGTTCAAGTTCACAGGACAAGTGAGTGTTGATCGACTATGAAGGCTTCTACCCACAAAGACACAGAGATGATTTCAGCGACTTGGTTTCCGAGTGGAGAAGATAACATGGACCTTTTAGAAAATAAAATGCATGTTAAAATAACAAATGAGGCATCTGGCCTCAGAAGTTTTCATTTGATTTATACTCAACAGTTGTTTAAGTATAAACTAACCTCCATTTCCCAGGAAATTTATAGCTCAGACAAGCACAGTGCTGTCGCGGTGGTTCCCACTGCCGAATGCATTGGCAGTGATTTCTCCATTTCTCCCAGTGGGCTTTCAGAGGATCCTTCTAAGTCCTAATTCTGCACCTTGCAAATTATGCAACAATAAATGCCAAATAGCAACAGCTGATCTGGGTTAAAAGCTTTAAAGAAGTCTCAAAGGTAGCCTAGAAGAAACAGTGAGAAGTAATTCTAGAAACAAGAGAGTTTCAGTAATAAACACTCACTGAACACAGCTCAGGCAGGCAGAATGCTACTCCTCTTCTTTAGGGCACTGCAACTCAGTGCTGTGGACAGCATTTATTATCTAGGTGAAGAAGCCTGGGGACGAGGTACAGGCCACCCCTCTACAGATATATCAGGATAGCATAGTGGCTGCATGCCCAGGGGCTCTGGGGTCAGACTGCCTGGTGGTTTAGAGCCAGACTCTATCACTGGATCTGTGCTCCTGGATAAATGAGACAAATAATAGTACCTGCTTAATTGGGCTGTTGTGAGGATTAAAGAGGATGCTACATGTGAAAGTCCTGGTAGAGTCTTGATAAACATTAGCCGTGATGAGGATGTGGTTGGATAGGACTAGGGAATAGTATAACAAGGGAGCAATCGCCTCAGTGTACGTTAAACAAATTATGAGCATCTCATGTTCTTTCATCTTCCTAGAAATCCACAGTCATGTCCAAGGCTGACTCTCAAATCAATGTTCTTCCTCTAGATCTCTCTCTGAGCAA
This sequence comes from Piliocolobus tephrosceles, assembly GCF_002776525.5. NCBI lineage: Eukaryota > Metazoa > Chordata > Mammalia > Primates > Cercopithecidae > Piliocolobus > Piliocolobus tephrosceles. The sequence goes on along the minus strand of NC_045436.1, from coordinate 2,900,854 downwards.
GGCCTACAAGGCCACTACCAGCCTAACCTTCAGCTCTTCTCACTGAACTGTTGGCCCTTTCTGCAGCTGGAATGCTCTTTTCATGCTCCGTAACTTTGCATGTGATGTTCCCTCCATCATTAGTGTCCCTGCTTGTCCATCTGGCACATTGCTGCTCATCCTGCAGTGCTCAAGCACCATGTCCTCTGCAAAAGCCTCTGACTTCCTTTTGCTGATTTAGGCATTCTTCCCTTTATACTTTTATGGCACTCTCTCACATTTCCTTATAGCCCTCATCAAGTGACACTGGGAATCATGTGCGTGCCTGTCTCCACACTCCCCTGTGAGCACCGTGAGGGCAGGGGCTGCGTCTTGCATCTTTGGGTACCAGTCCTAACACAGCATTTTGCATAGGGCGGACACTCAGTACAATTTTGGTGAAGGGAAAAAAGTGTGTCTAGAGAAATAACAGGAAGGTGAGGTGGGCTGAAAATAGTTTTGGTTTTATTAGCACCACTTTTACTGTAGTAGACTCGACGCCATGTCTCATTTCTTCTTGTGGTCACATCTAGTGAATTCGAGTGTCCTGGAAATAGTTTTCGAGGTAAGTTTTATCTTTATGAAAGATGTGCAGCAATGCTCTATGAAGGAAAGGTGCACATTGAGTTTCTGATATGATCTACAGAGTATCATCACCCAGGTTCCAAGCAGGCCCACCAGGACAGAGGCTCTTCTTGTTAGATCAGTGCCTGCCATGGAGGAGACACACAGTATTTGATGAACAGATGCATGAAAGCCAAGAATAAACAGTACCTGGATAATTAAGATGAAAGCACCCCTGCTCCACCCACACCTTGAGGTATTTGCTTTAGTTCCCTAGAGGGGCTTTTCAGTCCTTAGAGTGACTCAATCGTGTTTAGCATCAGTCCTGTCAAATGCCAACGTCAAGACTATCTTTTTTCTTCATTCTCATTGCTAATGATATCGCTCCATTGTCTTCACCAGTGTGAAACTTGCTGGGAAACTTGTATATAATCTTCAAAATCCAAGTACTTGTGTCCTGTGAAGACTGAACGTCACTAGCTGTGAGTGACTGATGTGCATGACAAGGGTGCTGAAAGCCGAGTGCTGCCTGCTGTGAAGAACTGTGGGCTCCGGTTGGATACAGAGCTGCTGTGTGAATTTCAAACCCATCTGAAGCCATTGCAGCCTTGGTGAAACCGTTGTAATCTTTATTCTTTTACCCAGCCCTGGAAGGTCTAGAATCCAGTCACTTGCTGAGAGATCTTGAAACACTGTTCCTCCATGGATCTTCTGCACCAGAAATATGGCTTAAGACCTCCCTGCCCCTCTCTGCAATCATTTCTGCCTCCTCATGCTTAGCTAAGGTGGTCCTAAGTGGTCATTTTTAAACTGTTGGTCACAATCTCTTAATTGGTCTGAAACTAATCTAGTAGGTTGCAAACAGCACTCAAAAAGGAAATAGAACATGCCAGTATATTTTACATAGAGGGCAAGTATTATTTCACGCAAGTTTTGTTTTGGTTTTTAAAACATACCTCTCTCTCTGTGGTGTGGTGTGTGTACTGGGTACTGATATAAAATTTATTTCTTACTCTGGGTTGCAGGAAAAGCAGTTTGATGAAAGCTCCTGCCTTAGAAACTCTGAAGCAGCCTGGGGTTTGGATGTGGATCAGGGAGTCACAGCCACGCTGTAATGCCAAAGAGCTTTCCTGTGACGCTGCTGGGCACAGACTGAGGTATGTCTCGTGGCTGTTACCAGTGCCAACTCTCAAGATTCTTATGAATGGAAGACAAGAATATCTTAGGTAATCTACACATCCCCATGTCTGATTGGACTCACCTTTCTCCCTTACTTTGAGAACATCTGTTGCATATCTAGCACGTGTCTGGCAGTTCTAGATGCTGGGAAGATAATGTGAAAGTCAGTGCTTGCCCTCACAGAACAGAAGATGTTTCCTACAAAGAATCTTAAGTTCGGAGTAACTGAGTTAACTGGTTTATTTTATCGCCTCCTTTTCCCCAGCCTGTCAATCTTCTCTGATAAAAAGGCTAATAAACAGAAACCAGTTAAATAGCAACCAGAGGAAAAGAACAGGAAAAAAAGTAGAGATTGAATAACACATAATTAGCCCCTTGATATTTGAGGCAATAGGGGAAATAATAATGTCATACACATGATTAACTTCTAAAGTTGGCTAAAAAAATATAAAGGAAAAACCAAAAACTCCTTAGTTCTGTCTATGAGTCCAGCATGTCCAGGGTATTGTTGGAGTGGCTATTGTCATTGGGTATCCTGAATTTTCTTCCTAGAGAGGAAGAAGAAGGCCCCCATTTAGTTTTGATGCAGGTTTCAAATTCTTCTCTGGGAGAAAAGCTAATGCAGCAAGTTATTTTCTCCCTCGCTATTTACTTTTCCATTTCCAGTTGCTCCATGCTGGCTTGTAACATTTAGGCACTGGGGAGTACAATCCCTTCAGCATAATCAGTCATAAACATTCCGGGTTTAGTTAACCATTAAGGAAAGCAGCGTCTTTACTTTTTAAAGAGGAAAAAGAAAGAACATATGCCGTGGCCTGTAAAAGACTTCTCCATGTTTTGTTTACCTTGGAATTTCAAAAGCTGACAATATCTTTCCTTCCTTCCTGTTCCTTGATGTAGTGAAAGGTTTTCCCTGTAAGTCTGATCATTTTAGTTGAAAATATGTAGACTATCTCCTGTACTCAAATACTCGTCACCATAGAATTCCACAGTGTAAGGGCTTGGTAGCTTCTAAGCTCCTATTTTCTTTCTTTTCCCTCAACAAACTCAACTATCATGTAATTTAACTTTAGACTCCAACCCACATTCCTGCAGGAAATCTTCTTTTAAACAGAATTCTATGCTGTAGGAATGGAGCTGCTCAGTTTTCACTGGGTTGCATTTTTTATGGTTGTTCCTTTACTTCCTGGTAGCATATTTTGGATGACACATCCATAGCAACCGTAGTTTTATTTATAAGTAAAGAGAAGAAGAAACATGGACTTTGGCTAACCTGGGTGTACAAAGAACACTCAGAATGTAATTGTAATTATGTCCACTTGTGGTGATATGGTCCAAGGTTTATCAGGATTTCCAAAGGAAATCTACCAGTGATCACAACACATAATGAAACAAACTGATGTGGAAATTTCTGTTCTTTAAAACCGATTTTAAATTTAGTATTTAAAAATAGGTAAAGTGAGCAACAGTGCTGAACTCAGGGTACGATCTAAATCCACTCAATAATTAGTTCAACAAACCTAGGCTGGGCACAGTGGCTCACGCCTGTAATCCCAACACTTTGGGAGACCTAGGAGGGCAGATCACCTGAGGTCAGGAGTTCGAGACCAGCCTGACCAACATGGAGAAACCCTGTCTCTACTAAAAATATAAAATTATCCGGGTGCGGTGGTGTGCACCTGTAATCCCAGCTGCTAGGGAGACTGAGGCAGGAAAATCACTTGAACGCAGGAGGCGGAGGTTGCGGTGAGCCGAGATCGCACCATTACACTCCAGCCTAGGCAACAAAAGTGAAACTCCATCTCAAAAAAATAATAAATAAATAAATACACACACACCGTCATGGGACACAACGTCACAGACTTTAGACTCTGACAGAGTTGAGACACTCATAGACACAGACATCACAGAGTTTAGAAGAAATAGAGACGTGGGAGGGGACAGAGTCAGCAGATGTGCCTCAAGCGGAGGGTTCGGGGGGTTTCGGATGAGAAAGAAGAGCTGGAAAAAATGTTAAGAAGGAGTAGCCAGCGATGTTACAAGAAAATAAGGGGTGCTTATCATTATAGGAGCCAATAAGAGAATTTGCAACATATAGCAGTTACTAGAGTCAAATGCTCAACACTTGCGAATGCATGAGGATTGAGATCAGGACTGGCGATGACCAAGTTTTAAGTGGCTTGTAAGCCATTACTTTCTGTAGAAAGATAAGAGCACAGCCGGAGGATAGAATTGAATGGAAAGTAAAGATGAAGTAAAATGAGTGTAGATTGTATTTTTTTTTCTTGACAATTGTTGGTGTGTGGAAGCATGTAGATAAATAGTTCCCTGAAAATAAAGGGGGAACTTTTATTTCTCTGGATGAGGAAACTACAGCACATTATAGAACAAGTGAAAGGAGCAAGTAGAGAAACAGGGTGAGGGTGACTTTAGAGATAGATAAAGAGAGGTCTCAACAGTTCAGAAGAAGCAGCTTCGGGAAAGGAGAGGGACAGTTACGTCTGTTTCAATTATGCGTTGCCATGTAACAAATATCCTCAGAAACATGGAGGCGTGGCCAGACGCTGTGGCTCATAGTTTACAGGTGCACAGTGACTATAATCCCAGTGCTTTGGGAGGCCAAACCAGGAGGATTGCTTGAGCCCAGGAATTTGAGACCAGTGTGGGTAACACGGCGAAACACTGTCTCTACAAAAAAAATTACAAAAATTAGTCAGACCTGGGAGCACCTGCCTGTAGTCCCAGCTACTCCAGGGCTGAGACAGGAGGACTGTTTGAGCCTGGGAGGTCTAGGTTGCAGTAAGCTGTGTTCACATCAGTGCACTCTAGCCTGGGTGACAGAGTGAGACCCTGTCTCAAAACAAACAAAAGCCCCACAAAACTTAGACGCGTAAACAACAGCATTTGATTGTTTTTCACAATTCTGTCTGTTGGCTGCACTGCCCTGAAATGTCCTCTTTCTGCTCTGTGTCCTCTCAGCTAGCACATCTCAAGTGGCCCTGTTTGGAGCAGAGGATCTAAGGTGGACTCCTTGACTGTGTTAGCTGGGATGGCTGAGACGCTGTGGCTGCTCTTTCATCCCTTAGTGTGTCTCTTCCCGTGTGGCCTTTCCAGCAGGATGGCCCAGGCCTCTTACATGGTGGTTCAAGGGAGAGAAGGCTGCAGAGTCTCTTAAGGCCTAGGCACCGAGACTCGCACATCATTTCTCCCATATTCCAGGATCACCAAGGTACTCTGCAGGTCACAGGGCAGCGCAGATTCAATAAGGAAGAGAGCTAGGAAAAGGCATGAAGACGTGGCCGCATAACACATCGGGGCCGTTTAGCAATGATTTGCCACAATGCTTCTAGGACAAAAGAGAAGGAGAAAGGATTAGTGTGGATTTAGAACACTTCTGAAGTAAGAGGAAGCAACTGGAGAAAGTTGGGGCTGAAAGCCTTCAAGTAGCATAGACTGAATAAAGCTAGTCTCTTAAAGGAGTAGTAGTCATAAAACAGTTTATAAGAATCAGACTGTGATTCCTTTTTTCCTTATACAATATAAAATAAAACCATGCTGGAACTCTTGAATAAATCTGCTGTTAGGGAATGCAGCCTGCTATGAGCCTGATTTTAAAAGAAATTTTTAATTTTGTTGAATACAATATTTTAAAAATGCATATGTCATTTACATCTTCCTATTTAATGCACTTTTAGTAAAACTCATGTTGTGAACTGTGAAGGGTCTGATATTTTACTCAAATTGCAAGCTAACAAATTAGTTTGCTATGATTGCTGGAAGAAGACATGAGACTTCTGTATCAAAGACAAAGGATTTTCTTATTCACAGCAATAGTAGTGTTCAGAATGCAAGCACTCTCTTGGACCAGTTCCCCCAGCCCTAATCCACCAAGGCAATGAGGAGGTGACCAAGTGACATCTGAACATATAGTGGGTTGTGTTAGAAAAGAGGAAGTTGACCTTGGGAAACCTGAATCTTTTGTAATTGGCACTTGGCATGCTTGCTATTTGCTAGGAAGGAAATGTCATTTTTATTATACTGTACAGCATGCGTGTATATGTCTCTTGTTGTGGAGGGAGATACTATCTATGTCTTTCAAGGCTGTAAGCACATTTATCCTTTGGTCCAGAAGGAGACCATATCACTGTCTTCCCATGCTGTACAAGGCATCCTTGAAAAGATAGCTGAGAGCAAAGCCAGCTAGTGCTTCTGTTTGTTAAGACATGCAGAAATGTGAGAGACCCAAAACTAATCTTAAAATATGGCTTCAATGTGCGAGAAATGGTCAAAATAAAAATCTAAATAAATTTTTACCGTAAAGAAATACTTCAAAAACAACAACAAAGAAATATTTCATAGGTAATAGGTAATATCATATGTAATTTCATAGGTAATCAAATTTCATATATAATCTTCAGTACATAAGTACTTAAAAATATTCTTTTTTTTTTTGAGAAGGAGTCTTGCTCTGTCGCCCAGGCTGGAGTGCAGTGGTGCGATCTCGGCTCACTGCAAGCTCTGCCTTGCAGGTTCACGCCATTCTCCTGGCTCAGCCTCCAGAGTAGCTGGGACCACAGGCATCGCCACCACGCCCGGCTAATTTTTTGTATTTTTTTTTTTAGTAGAGACGGGGTTTCACCGTGTTAGCCAGGATGGTCTCGATCTGCTGACCTCGTGATCCACCCATCTCGGCCTCCCAAAGTGCTGGGATTATAGGCTTGAGCCACCATGCCTGGCCAAGAATATTCTTTATTTTAAAAGTATGGTATGTTTACTTATATATTCAATGTAAGATCAACAAATTTTTCATGTAGGCAGTGAAATTACAAACAAATAGGAGCGGTAAGCAGTTTGGAACACTGGTTTCGGTGTGCAGCTCCTTGACCAAGTGTTTGGGGAAATCACGACCACCAGGTTATGGGTGCACCTGTTGGGCAGCAGTGACCAGTAGCCTTCCCTAGGACGGCCTGTGGATGTGTCTTTGGCTTTGTTACCTGGAACGTTGCCCATCCCAGCGACTTCCCTGTACCTCTTATGAAACAACAGGAGCCTCTTAGGCTTTGGAGTTTTTCCAGTTTTACGAATGTTCTGGGAAATTTGCTCCATCCCAGGATAAGCTGTGGACACATAGGTAGGCTCACGATGCGGATTTATGTTTCAAATTTACCACAGAGTGGTGTGTTAGACCATTTCTGCTGCTACAACAGAGTACCACAGAATGGATCATTTATAAAGAAAAAAGATTGATTTGCTGTATGGTTCTGGAGGCTAGGAAGTCCACGGTCAGGAGGCTGCATCTGGTGAGGGCCTTCTTGCTGCATCATAACTTGGTGGAAAGCATCACATGGCAAGCGAGGGTGCAAGACAGAGGCAGGAAACCATCCAACTCAGCCTCTTATCAGGAGCTCACTTCTGTGGTGACAGCATTAATCCGCTCAGGGGGACAGGAGCCTCATGATGTAATCACCTCTTAACGTCCTACCTCTTAATACCATCACAATAACAATTACATTTCAATGTGAGTTTTGGAGGGGACATTCAAGCCACAGCAGATAGTATGGGTCTGATGCAGTCCCAGGTGTGATGGAATCCAGAGATCTTCTTAAAGTAGGAGAGGAAGTTTAGAGTGTCCACAGAATGCTTTTGCTTATTGGTAAAGTTTGAGTACAATACTTACTTATCATTGTGTAGTTGTCATATTTTTCTTTTCTTTTTTTTTTTTTTTTTGAGACAGAGTCTTGCTCTGTCACCCAGGCTGGAGTGCAGTGGCCGGATCTCAGCTCACTGCAAGCTCCGCCTCCCTGGTTTACGCCATTCTCCTGCCTCAGCCTCCCGAGTGGCTGGGACTACAGGTGCCCGCCACCACGCCCGGCTAGTTTTTTTGTATTTTTTAGTAGAGACGGGGTTTCACCGTGTTAGCCAGGATGGTCTCGATCTCCTGACCTCGTGATCCACCCGTCTTGGCCTCCCAAAGTGCTGGGATTACAGGCTTGAGCCACTGCGCCCAGCTTAGTTGTCATATTTTTCTGACAACTTTAAAGACATCAAATCTAATTTACCTGTAAGCAGAGAGACACATCCTACTTTAGATTTAACTTTGCTCAATAAGTCCTTATGAGGGAGGAGTATCCATTTTGTATCACTGGTGAATAAGTGGGCATTTGAAAATGAGATGATCCGCAAGGAAGACAGGACATGGAATGGAATTAATTTAATTAATTAATTAATTAATTTATTTTATTTTATTTTATTTTTTTTGTTGTTGAGACGGAGTCTCGCTCTGTCACCAGGCTGGAGTGCAGTGGCATGACCTCAGCTCACTGCAACCTCTGCCTCCTGGGTTCAAGCAATTCTCCTGCCTCAGCCTTCCGAGAAGCTGGGACCACAGGCATGTGCCATCACGCCTGGCTAATTTTTTTGTATTTTTAGTAGAGAAGACGTTTCACCAGGTTGACCAGGCTGATCTCAAACTCCTGACCTCAAGTAATCCTCCTGCCTCAGTCTCCCAAAGTGCTGGGATTGGGATTGCAGGCATGAGCTGCTGTACCTGGTCAAGAATGGAATTAAGAATGTTCAGTTTCTTATTTCAGCCTCGGAACACTAATATTAATTGAATGTGTTGTTATTTTCACCTAAATTTATGTTTGCATTTTTTTCATTGGTTTAGTTCAGTTTGAAGTGTAATTTCACATTAAGGGGGGGGGGGGACACTAAATCAATTACATGTGTTCTTAATGTTCCAGTAGTGTCTGCAACTTGGTTAAACACTGAAGTGGTTTGGAACACAGCATTAGCCAATATAGCCAGAAAGAAAAAGGGAAGGAATCAGTAGAAAAAACGCCTATATCAATATTAACTTCTTTTTCAGGATTCAATATGCTTGACTTTTTCTCTTATGACACCTTAACCTCCTCCTAAATGCTGGCTGTCCAGACATACTTCCTATACTCCTATTTTCATATTACTTTTTGCATTTGTTTAAACATTTACTTCTTCACTATTTATTTCCTTTGCCTTTCTATCCACTATTTTCTTATTCTCCTTTTTTCCCTTTCTGAAAACTCATTTTTATCACTGAGTGTTTTTTTTTTAGCCTTTTCCAGAGGCAGATAATTACCACTAGAATGATTAATGGCTTTGGAGAAATGAACTAAAACATTAGTTCCATGGATAAACTCATACTTAATGTTAGGAGATTTTGATTTCCAGATGAGGGATTTTTTTTTTTTTTTTTTTAATGATCTAGACTACTCTTGGCCTTCCCTGCTAATTCTTAAGGTTGTGTACAATGTCCAACCTAACTGTGTAGGCTGATTGTTGAAAGGAACACTGGTTAACAGACCCAAATCTGTCTCACCTCAGGCAAATAGCAATGGTGACACAAAAATGAGAAACAGGACCGCTGTGGACTGAGTATTGGTGTCACCCCAAATTCGTATTTTGAAACCCTAATCCCCAAGGTGATGGTATTAGGAGGTAGGGCCTTTGTGAGTTGATGATGTCATGAAGGTGAAGCCCTCATGAATGGAATTAGCGTTCTCGTAGGAGACCCCTAGGAGATTTCTCACTGCTGCCACATGAGCACACAGCGAGAGGACAGCTGTCTATGAAGCCAGAAGTAGGCCCTCAGCAGGCACTGCGTCTGCCACTCCTTACTCTTGGACTTCCCAGCCTCCAGAACTATGAGAAATGAAGGCTCGTTGATTATAAGCCATGCAGTCTATGGTATTTTTGTTACAGTAGCCTGAATAGATTTAGACAAAAAACCCTCCTCAACAGAAATTGAGGCTCCTTAGCCAGTGTTATGGAGCTCTTTTAAAAAGCACAGAATCACTGGCAAAGAGCTCATGGCATTGAGCCACGTGACAGATAGCAGAGGCTGCTTTCTGCTTGGCCAGCTGCGCAAGGAGACAGAGCAGGGGGTCAGCAGAGGGAACTGAAACAGTAGGACTATTAGCAGAGGAAGAGCGGCAGGAAAGAACAAAACTCAATTCAAATGTTGCCAGCACACAGTGAATTGCAGGGAACCAGCTATCATGAGAGAGGGTCCCAGGAGTATACACATCAAATGTGGTTTTTGAACCAGAGGACCTCCTGACTGCTGGTGGCAGGATGTCTCTATTCCATGTAGTTATCACTGTGTTACTCTTTTCTTTGGTTGAAAGGATTTTGGGTCAGGCACTGATCTTTCTTTGAATATATGTGCCTGTTGGATGCCTGAACAGTGAGAAACCAGGAATGTGGTAGTTAGTGATTGTTAGGAGAGCAGGGGAAGGCGCAAAACCTGAATGTTGCAGGAAATGGTGCAAGTATAATAAAAGCAACAGATAGCATTTATTGGTTGATTGCTATCTACAGGCTCAATGCTAGGATGTGGAAATATAGTGTCACACAAAGTAACTTTGGTCCCTGCCCTCAAGCTTAGTCTGATGCAAATCCACCAGGAACCAGGGAATTGACAGGCACTGAAGGTAAAGCCAGTGCTTCAAGACATCAGACAAGACAAAATGTCAGAAAAACAAACAACAGAGGCATTGCTTGGGAATCTTGAAAGAAAAACTATTTCCTCTGCAGCCAGGAAGTCCTCTTTCAAGCAGGGATGCAGATGTCTCTCAGTGGATGTGATATACGAGGTCTTGCAGAATGAAACAAGGGGGAGACAGAGGGGTGGGGAAAGTGACCAACCTGGTGGGAGAGGGGAGGGCAGCTCAAAACCCACCCACTGGGGCGGGCGTGGTGGCTCACGCCTGTAATCCCAGCACTTTGGGAGGCCGAGGTGGGCAGATCACAAGGTCAGAAGTTTGAGACCATCCTGCCTAACACAGTGAAACCCCCGTCTCTACTAAAAATACAACAAATTAGCCGGGCGTGGTGGCGGCGTCTGTAGTCCCAGCTACTCGGGAGGCTGAGACAGGAGAATAGCGTGAACCCGGGAGGCAGAGCTTGCAGTGAGCTAAGATCGCGCCGCTCACTCCAGCCTGGGGGACAGAGCGATACTCCATCTCAATAAATAAATAAATAAGAACCCCACCCACTGGCCAGACATTTACTTTAGATCAACACCTCCAGCCCCAAAGAGGCATACTGTGCATGCAAACAGACAGTGAGGGTTTGATTCTAACAATACAAAGACCAAGTTTGGCTATACCACGCCTCTCCTTCATCCTCTGCATTTCCCTTCTCATCTTTTATTTTCCACTCAGATTGGAGGCCTGTCGTGTCTCAAGAGCCATGCTTGGTGCCTGAGCAGTAACCAAGAAATGTGGACTTTGCTATTAAAACAGATGTTCTTTAGAGGGTACTAAAGGCTGCGAAGAGGAAGGGAAAAGGGAGATAGGGAGACACTTTTTAAAGGATAAAAAATTACAGCTAGATAGAATGAGTAGTCCTGGTGTTCCGCAGTGCTATAGGATGACTATAGTTAACAATAATACATGATACGCTTTCAAATAGTTAGAAGGAGGTTCCTGAATGTTCCCAACACAGAGAAATGACAAATGTTTGAGATGATAAATATGCTAATTACCCTGATCTGATCACTATACGTTGCACATATCAAAACATCATTATGCATGCCATGAATATTATGTGCCAATTAATAAAATAAAATAAAATAAAATATTTTTAAAAGGGATGCTCTTTGTTAAGAAGAGAGATGGGAATAATAGATGTCAATACAGTGCATTTAATTACTACTGGAAGACGTTTAAAGCATGACGGATCCTTGAGATGGAACGTCTAATTCTAGGGGGTGGATTTTAAGGATGTTCAAAGAGAAGGTGACATTTACTCAGAATTTTGAAGGACAACTAATAGTTTGCCAAGTGTATGGTTCCTGGGGCTCAGGTAGCTTTGGAGAGAGAGGAAAGCGTCCTAAGTGATAAATAGCATGTGTGCATGTAAGCAGGCGTGGAAACGCACTGGGAACCCAGGACACTGCGGGACTGTGGTATGGAAAGCGAGAGCTAGAGGCAGGAATCATGCTGAAAGGTTGGGGAGTGAGAGGGTCATAAAGGCTCTGCTTGTTGCAATGTACTCAAATTTGGGGGAACCTGCCCAAGACATGCCTGTTTTTGGGGCCTGCCCATCGTTCACAGCCTTGCTGGAGATGTGAGCCAAGTTACCATGCCTGTCTCTGGCTGTCACTGGCTGGAGCTGATTGGACAAGTGCTGGTTCTGTGATCTTGGAGGAATCTAACAATAGACTTGGCTGAAACAAACATAAGACTTGTCTTCCAAAATATGAACTAAAGGTCCGATGGGTGTGTGATGGATGTGTGAGCAGAGGTGCGGAGAGCAGGGATGGAGGCAGCTCTTCTCCACCTCCTGAAGTAGAGCTGAGCAGGTCTGCAGAGAGAAGCACAGGCGCACCGGGAAAGCAGAGACGAGGCCATGCGAGTCATGAGCGGAGCATTGGTGGTGCACTTCCTGCTTTGTGTGCCGTAAGATAGCTCTGTGGACTTTCATAAACACCCCTTTTAGGGAGACACCGTTTATGTTCTTTGCAAACAAATGCACTGCTGTAAAATACATGCCATTCAAAAGAGTTTGGATTTTATCCTGTCAGTGTGGGGAATCCGTGAAAAATATTAAGCAAGGTTAACCTAGATTGTGTTGTCTTATAAATTAACTTGACTGAAACATGAAGAATCGTTCAGAGAGGAGCGAAATCAGGAGAGGAAAATGCTAGGAGGCCATGGGAACAATCTGGACCAGGCCTGACAAATCGCTGAGCTGAGGAGAGGCCTGGGGGAAGAGACAGTCTAGATCTAAGAGACATTTAGAGAACCCCAGCCGAAGGACCTGTGCATGAGTGTTACTGAGGCTACAGGTTGGGTGGTTGATGGGCTCGCTTGTGGGACTGGCATATTGGTAGCCACGATAAAACCAGAAGGAAAGAGATGTGCAAGTGAAAAAAATGAGATTCATTTCAGAGACATTGAGGCACATAGAGGATATTCTTAAGGAGTTATAGGCTCCAAGGAAAGTTCTGGGCTTCCACATGCAGACGGGAGTTGAAACAGTGAGTGTGAAACTGATTTTCTACGAGGAGCAAGTGGAATGAGGAACACGAAAGTCTGAAACAGAGCTGAGAAGAAGGCATTCCTCAAGGAGCAGGCAGAAAAAGGCTGAGAAGGGGTGAATCAGAGAACAAAGCCGGGAGAGCACCATCAGAGAAAAAAGTGTGCTTTCAAAACAAAGAATCAAATGATATAGCACAGTCAATGAATGTAAGGCTTGGATTAAGATGTTTCAAGGCCATGCTGGCCTCTGGCACAAGGCATGCCGGGTTCTAAGGAGCAACAGCCCAGGCTGGCCAGAGTCCCTGGGTTTGGGAGCCACTGAGCAGAGGTTGTCTGTGGGGGGGCGGCAGGGGAGTGCAGCGGGGAGCCACTGTCCACAACCTTGATGGCCAGGAAAGGCTTTTACGGATTTGTTAAACACTGTACATATTCTCAAGTCTGGGGACTTTTTAAATTTTTTTTTTTTTTTTTTTTTTGCAGTAGGCTTTTTTGTTTTTTTAAACTCTGAATTTTAACAACCTAACTATCTAAGAGATTTAAGAACTGCATTTTTTCCAGGCTTATGAAATGCAAAATGTTAACCCTCCCACTTTGCTAATGAGAGAATACAATTACTGTCTAACCAAAATAATTTAATGGCTAAGTGAGATAATTTAAAGAATCTGGAAGAGTCATGAATGCAAATAAGTGATTTTCTGCAGTGTTTATCTGCCCCTCCCAGCTGAAGTCACTGAGTATGCCAGCAGCTGCAGATCCCACTGAGCAGTGCTGACCGGATGGGATGGAAGCCCGGGCCACCTGCTGGCCTGAGATGCAAGGTTCCCTCTGGCTGCAGGTGAGCCTTGGGCACAGGGAGTCAGCCTCCTGCAGGTGGGGCCTGGGCCTCTCTGATACCCACAGCCCTTAGTGTCTGTCTTCAGCACGTTTTGCTCTCTTTTCCTACCTAGGCTCCAAGATCCCTTGCCACCTATGCTCCTGCCACCATTCTCTGCCGTCTGATAAGCACTCTATGGGCCCTGACACTGACCTGAACTGGACCTGGGTTAAGTCCAAGTCGCCCTGTCCCTCTGGGACAGCGCTGTGGAGTCTCCCCCATTTCTCTCCAGCTGCCTTCACCTCCCCTTTCCTCCATGGTCTTGAGGGCTCAGCCTCCTGGCCCCCATTCATTAAAGTTCGTGATTTTCAATCACAGAGAAATGGCTACTTTACCAGAAAAAGCAGTGTTTATTTAGGTATTTTTCCAGAGACCAAAATGGAAGTTAAGTGGAAGGAACAAAGTATCACATTCCACCTAAGCCAGTGGGTAACTTTACTTGAAAAACTGCCCGAATGTCCCTGTTTTGTCGTTGAGTGAACACAGGAGGGGATGTGAGCATTTTTCAGCAGAGATGTGCTGCTTTGCAGTGAACAGGCAATACGGGTGCATGTGAAATTCTTGCTTGAGGATTAAGAGTCCAGACGTGTTTTAAGAACTGGCTATGCAAAATCTCAGATATAACTGATAGACTGTTGTAATCTGGTTGGCAAATTGTCCTGCCTGTACCACATTTTTTCTTTCCCTAAAACACACTTTGGCTTTTCTACTTGTTGAAAAAACAGATTTGGCAAATAAAAGAAAGACAAATTTTATCGATCTTTTTAATTTTTTTTCCTGAGGAGTCCTGCTCTGTGGCCCAGGTTGGAGTGCTGTGGCACGATCTCCGCTCACAGCAACTTCCGCCTCTGGCATTCAAGTGATTCTCTTGCCTCAGCCTCCGGAGTAGCTGGGATTACAGGTGTGTGCCACCACACCCGGCCTTATCAAGCAATTTTTTACATATGAGATTAGAGATACCAAAGGGGAGTGTCTTATGGTAAAAAAACTCTATACAGTTTTAAAAACGTGATTCCACTGGTATGCATTTTTCCAATAAAACTCCAAAATTGATCCTATCCTAGGTACAATCTTATCCTTCTTCACACCTCTCCCATCCTTAAAAAAACTCTAAGTTAATTGGCCTTGGGAACATTTTTGGTTTTAATATTTACATTAGGATTTTGATTTTTAAAAAATAATTATTGATCATTTCCAGTTTGAAAATGTCAAAACAATTTTTTGAACAGTAACAAATTTTAAGAAGCCTTTTTTTCCCCTAAAGAAAGCCAGTTTATATAGAACTACTGTTATGCCAATATTTTAAGGTGCCAGGTGTATTTTCTGCTCTGATGAAATATTTAGGTAATTTCTAGCCAGACAAGATCAATAGAACAAGGCTGTACACTTTGTCGATACTTTGAGATTCTTTTTATTCCCACACCACAAATGGACAGAGGCATCTTTGCTCTTAAGAAGCAAGTATTTAACCACTAAAAATAGATTATAGAATGTGAAGTCACCAAAAAGATATCTTGAGCATGGGAAAAAGAGAGCCCTGCGATTTCCTTTCTGTGATAAGAAAATTTCAAAGCACATTAGGGACTGGAATCTATCAGACTTCCATTCCATCCCCAGAGGTACTTATTTTGGGAATGCTTACAGAGGATAAAAACATGTTTGTACACTAACTACTCACTCTACAGGCTAAATATATAGTCTACAGACTGTGTTGGTGGCTGCAAAGGCATCATTTTCCTCCCAGCAAAGCCAAGGCTCAATTGATGGAGAAATCAGATTAGGAACCTCATTAGTCTTTGAAATGCGTGGCTGTGGGGTGAGGCCAGACTAAGGAGCTTCAGGGAGGCCAGTGAAAAAAACCAGCAGCTGCAGGAAGAAGTGTTCATCCAGAGGAGCACGTCTTGTGGGGGTTGGAGTATTTGGAAAGATCTCAGAAGATACGCTTTCCTTTTCCTGTCGCCAATGAGATGCCTGGAATTGGCTTGTTCTGTATATCTTAGAATGGGAAATGTCCAGCTTACAGATTATTTTGAGGTTAATGGCTCTGAGGAGATGTTTGGCTGTTGCTGCATTTTTGTAGCCTTCCTCTTCCAAATTGACATCACCCTTTCCTACACAGTGGGTGAGATCCTATTGTGTCTAGAGATAGAGACAGGTCAGGGCTGTCTGTGGCTGGGAGTGATGGCAATCTCCAAACGGAGAGGGGTTTCTCTCGCTCCCTGTCATCCCATCTCAGGCCACAGGTTGGCAGCGGAGCCCAGGGTTAAGTGGGAAGCCATGGGTGGGCAGACATTAGCTGTGCCTTCTTCTGCCTCAGGGGTCTCCATCAGGATTTTCATCATTATATTCGCTTCCCTTTCGTACCCTACCACATCCAGATTGGACCTGTGATGGGAGCTGAGGCTCCTTCTGGGTCTCAGTGTGGGATACGGAAAGTGTCTGAAGCAGTGCTGCATCGGGTGCTGGGATGACAGCATCAGACACCCAGTGAGTCCTAGCAGTGGAAGACCAACCACCTGCCCTGCTAATCAACAACTGGAAACACCATTCCAAGTGGTTTGGAGAGAGCTCTGGCTGAGTATTACTGTCTTTTTAAATGCAAATGTCGTGTTAGTTTGTTTTCAGTCCCCTGTAGTTGTAGCCTTCTGAAAATAAGAGGATAGCTTGTTCAATTGTTATGGCTCTAAGGAGAATAGTTGTAGGAGGGAAAGAATTCCCTGCCGATGCCCCTTGGCTTACGTGTATTAATGCTAACTAAAGGGTATACATAATTGCAAATACAGTTATGTACTGCTTAGCAGGAATACTCTTGAGAAATGTGTCATTAGGTGATTTTGTCATGCAAACATCATAGAGTGCACTTACACACACCTAGATGGCATAGGCTATTACACACGGAGGCTACATGGTACAGCCTGTAGATCCTGGGCTACAAACCTGTACAGCATGTTGCTGTACTGAATACTGTAACGCCGTGGTATTTGTGTATCTAAATATATCTAAACATAGAAAAGGTACAGTAAAAATACAGTATTGTCATCTTATGGGACCACCATCCTATGGCGATCCATTGCTGACCAAAATGTCGTTATGTGGCACGTGACTGTATAACGCTGTTTCACCTGCAACAGCCGTGTGACTTTAGGGCTCATAGCTATGCAAACAGCAGGTCAGCGCTAATTGGCTGTATGTGCTTGGGCAGTCACTTAGCGTCTCTGAGCCACTGTGTCCCCACCTGTAAATATAGGAGAAGCTCACCATTCAAAGGTTATGTTAGAAATCAAACAATGTGCTATTATATTTACCATGTAGCAGGTATGCAAGGAGTATGCACATTATTATTAATTAAATCTCAGGTGCTCCTGTAATTTACTCCTGTTAATCATTACTAGGGTGGCTTTTGTTGCCCTAGTTCCCAATCTTTTTAAAAATTGATTGCTAATATTTGTACACATTTACATGGGACATGTGATATTTTTATACATGCATAGAATTTGTAATGATCAGGGTATTTAGGATAACCATCTCCCTAAGCATTTATCATTTCTTTGTGTTGAGGATATTTCATATCTTCTCTTCTACCTATTTTGAAATATACAATAAATTAGTGTTAACGATAGTCACCCTGCTGTGTTATTGGATGATAAAATGTATTTCTTCTCTCTAACTGTATGTTTGTACCCCTTAACCAGCCTCCCTTCATCCCTCCTGCCAGTCCCTTTCCTAGCTTCTGGTGTCATTCTACTCTCCATCTCCATGAGATCATCTTGTTTTGCTCCCACATATAAGTAAAAACGTGGTATTTGTGTTTCTGTGCTTGGCCTATTTCTCTGAACATAATGACCTCCAGTTCCACCCATGTTGCTGAAAATGACAGGATTTCATTCTTTATTATGGCTGAATAATATTTCATTGCGTATGTATACTCCATTTTCTTTATCCACTTGTTCGTTGATGGACACTTAGGTTGATTCCACATCTTTGCTATTGTGAATAGTGCTGCAGTAAGCACAGGGGTGCAGGTATCCCTTTCTTACACTGATTTCCTTTCCTTTGGATAAATTACCCACCAATGAAATTGCTATATTGTATCGTAGTTTTACTTTTAGTTTTTTTGAGAAATCTCTATACTATTTTAGATACTGACTGTACTAATTTACAGTCCCATCAACAGCATCCTTGCCAGTATCTATTTTTTGGCTTCCTGTTAGTAGCCAGTCTCACTGAGGCAAGACAATCTCTCATGGCAGCTTTGATTTGCATTTTCCTGGTGAACAGTGATTTTGAGCATTTTTTCATGTACCTGTTTGTCATTTGTATGTCTTTTTTAAAGAAATGTCTGTTTTGATCCTTTGCCTATTTTTAGTGGGATTATTTGTTGTTGTTTTGCTGTTGCGTTATTTGAGATTTTGTATATTTTGGATATCAGACCTTTGTCAGATGAATAGTTTGTATATATTTTCTTCCATTCAAGAGGCTGTGTCTTCATTCTGTTGATTGTTTCCTTTGCTGTGCAGAAGCTTTTTAGTATTTACATAGTTCCGTTTGTCTGTTTGTTGTTTCCTGTACTTTTAAGGTCTCAGCCATAAAATCTTTGCCTAAATCAGTGTCCTTGAGTGTTTCTCCTGTGTTTTCTTCTAATAATTTCATCCTGTTGGGTCTTATGTTTAAGTTTTTAATTCATTTTGTGTTGATTTTTGCATATGGTGAGAGACAGGGGTCCAGTTTCATTCTTCTGCATGTGGACATCCAGTTTTTCCAGCACCATTTGTTGGACAGAATGTCCTTTCCCCAGTGTATATTCTTGATGCCTTTTTCAAATGTCAGTTGGCTGCAAATACATGGATTTATTTCTGGGTTCTCTATTCTGGTCCACTGGTCTATGTGTCTGTTTATACCAATACCATGCTGTTTTGTTTGCTGTAGCCTTAGAGCATATTTTGAAGCCAGGTAGTGTGATGCTTCCAGCTTTGTTCTTTTTGCTCAGAATTGCTTTGGCTGTCTGGGCTCCTTTTTGATTCCAAACAAATTTTAAGACTTTTTTTCTATTTCTGTGAAAAATGTTATTCCAGTCTGCTTATATCTTCTCTTAGGCTACTTCACAGATGCCTAAATTTGAATCTCAAAGCTTGTGGTTTTTAAGTTTTTTTATGTCGAAGAACACCTGGGTTGTGTATTAGAATGCATATTTCCTGGCACTACCTAGAGTGGTTCTAACTCTAGGTTTTTGGTGAGGCCCAGAACTGCATTGTTAAGAAGCACCCCAGGTGTTTTTGATCCAGACAGGCTGATCAGAACTTGAAAAATAAGAACCAACATATGAAATTCCCTGTATACACATGAGCCTTTGGTTTCTCATTATTCTGCCACTTACCTGTCATTGATTGTGCAGCCAACTATATGCAACATATTGTTCTAGGATTTTTACATACAGTATTTTTTTGTCTTCATAATAGTCTTATATTATAATGATTAGTGTCCTGGTTTTACATCGAGGAAGCTGAAACTGGAATGTCCCAGAAAACTCCTTCACTCACATCTGACCTGACCTGAGATGGCCGAAAATCTGAGGGCTGGCTAGCATTGCTCATTCTTTGGTACCAAAATACCTCATAGAATGCAGCACCCAGTAAATTCATATTTACTGGGTTATGAAATTCTAGCCCATGAAATTGCCTTTCTGCCTGGTTTGTGTATTTTCAAAATCCTTAAAAGGCTTGCATGCATCCTGTCTCCTCTGAAATGGGCACAATTCCAATCTGTCATACAGGATTTTTGTGTGGGTTTATAATAATGGGTTTAATGGCTAAAAAGCATAATGCAATGTTCATACAAATAATGAAGTTGGTATATCAAAATAAAAGTGGAGAGATGCTCAAAGGCTGAGTTAGTGAGAAAAGACAAACGCGAAAATCTCTGACTGTGTTCAAGTACAGCTAGGTAATCACTGGGCGTTTTCCTGGATGCGGAACAGCTGTGACTGCCTCGTTTAGCAGGTGCTGGACTTCAGCCGGTCTCTATAGTGGTAGCAAATTTAAGTCACTGGGAAAGGCAGTTGTTGCTGTTCCTGTCCCTTTCTAGCCGTCTGAAAAATGATACAGTGTTGTTAGGATCATAGAAGGATATGGAGAACCCCCAAATCCAAGGGGCATTGGCCAATAAAAAGACAAATGTGGGATTTGTCCTCTTTGCCACTAACTTACCAGAAAGAATCCTGCTCACATTGATCATCACTCAGAGTCGGCGCCTCGGTGCCCGGCAGGAGTCTGTGAAATTGTGTGGTGATTCGGCTGTGACCCTGAGGGACAAGTGTCCACTTTTGAAAACCACCAGTCACTCAGCAGCCCTCATGACGAAGCCAGTCAGCCACTGCGTGTTCAGCAATGGAGCCGATTGCAGGAAGACCTGTCTGGGAGAAGGAGAATAGGACCAGCCCAATTTCCCTTTAGAAATAAAATTCAGCTCAATCAAAAACATTCATATTGCATTTTCATTATGTCCACCACAATGAACTGGGGATTGCGGGGGAGACAGGGAAGGAAGGCATGGCCCTAGCTTCAAAGAGCTTGTAATCAGATGTGTTTTTCACTCGAAAAGGGAAGAGAGGCAGAAAGAAGCCACGTCTGCTGTCAAGCCTTCACCCTACCTTGCTTGCAAAATTATAATTTACAAACTTAACATTAGTGATTTTCAGAAAAAGATAGGCAGCAGAAACACAGGAACCAGCACTTTCTTAGATGTATTTTGCCGATGAAAGAGGGAAAAGATGTAGACAAGAAATCCTATCTTAAAATGGAGAGCTGGGGAAAAGTCAGGCCTGCCCTATCAAAGAGACAATTAAAAGTGCTGCTTGTTTCTGTGTGTTTGACACTGCAGTCAGTGAACTGGGCCAATGTCAGCCCACAGAAATTGGAACAGCTCGAGTATATCTGGAAGCAAATACTCCACAGATGGAGAGGGAAGTGGGAGGTTAGCTCAGACCACTTGATTTTAATTAAACAGCTTTCAGTTTTGTGAACTTGGAAAGGAAAAGGCCAGCAGAACTGATAAAGTCCACATGACATCGATTCTGTTTCTTTAACACCCGGATAAATAACAAGTGAAGTCCACTGTCGCCAAACATGGGACCTATGTCGCAATTCCCTTTCCTAAGGAGGGTCATTTTTTGATTGCCGGGGATGAGTATGAATATTTGAGAGGCATCGCATCATAGAAGGAGGCCTTAATAATTATGGGCATGTACGTGAAGAAAGGCAGATGCAGCAGTGATTATTTCCTGTTTAGAGATGTTTGACAGGACACCCTCAAGGGAGGGAACAAGGTTCCATGGTTAGAACAGATGGACAGAAGGGCATCTCAGCCCTGCCTCTACAATGGACTCCAGCACTGGTTCCATGGTTAGAACAGATGGACGGAAGGGCATCTCAGCCCTGCCTCTACAATGGACTCCAGCACTCTTGGGTAACATTTAGGATGCAGCTATCGTTTGGTGAGGCCAAATGCAGGAACATGTCAGCGCCCAGGTGTACACAGTGTTGGGGTGAACTGGTTCGTTGCTTAGAACCAAAGCTGACTCAGGTTCTGTTTCTGCAGAAGGCTATACAAGACCAGAGGGGAGAAGGGAGAAGGAGAGGCAGTCTATAATTGCCTCTACCATCTTCACTCCCACCCCTAACCTTACTCATGCCAACCTTCTCCCCCCACATCCCGTACTTTTCTTATTCAGAATTCATTAGCCAGAAAATATAGTAGCAGCCATAACTGACATGATCATACTGACATATAATGTCTAGGTCAATTCTCAACCAAGTGTGATTTTACTTCCCAGGGGACATTTAATGATAGAGATAATTGGGTTGTTACAACTGAGGAGAGAATGCTACTGGTGTGTAGTGGCCAGCCATGCAGCTAAATATCCTACGTGGCACAAGACGGCCCCCAACATCTAAGAATTGTTGGACCCACAATGTCAATAGCGTCATGGTTAAAAAACCCTGGTCTAAGGCCGGACGTGGTGGCTCACGCCTGTAATCCCAGCACTTGGAGGCCGAGGTGGGCGGATCACCTGAGGTCAGGAGTTTGAGACCAGCCTGACCAACATGGAGCAAAGCCGTCTCTAGTAAATATACAAAATTAGCCGAGCGTGGTGGCACATGACTGTAATCCCAGCTACTCGGGAGTCTGAGGCAGGAGAATCGCTTGAACCCTGGAGGTGGAGGTTGTGGTGAGCCGAGATTGTGCCATTGCACTCCAGCCTGGGCGACAAGAGCAAAACTCCGTCTAGAAAAACAAAAACAAAAACAGAATCCCTGATCTAAGTTAAGATCCGATTTTTGCTGAGAAAAACTGGAAAGGTTGAATGGAGTTGGATCAAGTTGTGATGGTGGATCTGATTTTATAAAGTTGATTTTAGACTTTATTTCATTGGCCATTAAATATTAGCCGGCAGTTTTAGTGATGTTTTTGTCATTGGTGCTCTTCTAACAGCCCTGACAATGAATTTCCTTTTTAT
Source organism: Piliocolobus tephrosceles (assembly GCF_002776525.5). Lineage (NCBI taxonomy): Eukaryota > Metazoa > Chordata > Mammalia > Primates > Cercopithecidae > Piliocolobus > Piliocolobus tephrosceles. The sequence goes on along the minus strand of NC_045436.1, from coordinate 2,878,683 downwards.
AACATGTTGCAGATCACACTGGAGAATCACATCCTCGTTCTGTCAGTTGTTGACTTTGGGCGAGAGGTGAGATTTCCTACCTACCTTCTAATCTACATTCTCTTGTTTTCCCTCAGTGGGAAGGATCTTGTTGTCTAATGATCTTTTTTGCTCCTGAGGACATTTACATGCCCAGTGAGAAATAACATACTTTGCATGGCCATTGGTTTGATGTTCGTTCTCTTTTAATTTATTTGAATATAATTAAGATAATCTTGTTTAGAGCTCCATTATTAACATGGCGAACACATTAGTTCAGTTGTGTGAACCCACAAAAGGTTTTGACGTGACGCCTGCAGCATGCTCTCCATCTGATTGTGTTTAGTTTCCTTCGTGATCTCTCTGGGTAACTTAACTACCGCTGCTGGGGCAGGTGGCATGATGACTTCCTTTGCTGGGCTGTGCTCCATGACTTGAGATATGGCAGAATTTTTTAGTGCAGATGCCCAACTATTAGTTGTCCTTGAATATAAAACACTCTTGATGAGAAGTTCCTGAAGTTTTTTTCTTTTTTTGGGCCATCTTCAACATATGAATCTTGAGATTTAGATAAAATAGTCAATACATTGAATTAATTTAATATTTAACAAATTTTGTTGTATCCATAATTTAAAATTCCTTTATTATCTAAGATAACACTTGAACAGTATTTTTTTCGACTTCTAACTTTGGTAAAACAATTTAGTTCAGCTCATCACGTGTGTCTCTAAATAGGGGATCTTCATCATCACCAGAACTACTTTTTGAGTTCTCTCCTGTGAAATTTTTCCCATGTCATAATCCACTGATGTTTTTGAGAAGTGGAAGTTTTTTTCATGATACATGGTGATGTTATTGGAAATTGCATCCCATGCCACAGGTGCCCATTCACACAACATTAAGAATTACTTTTTCATTCATCTTTTCACATGTCTGTTTGCAACATTCACTTTTATTTGTGAGGTTAAATATCTCTAGGAATAATGATTATAATGATTACATCTGTTTAGCAAATTCTGAAGGGTGACTTTTATAAGCAACAGTCGACTAGCAAAGACTGATGTCATTTCAGGATTTGTCTTTCATGAACCATATTTTGTTGTTCATAATAAAGTAATTAAGATGACATCCTTTAAGGTAAATCATTTTGTAAGATCACAAATGGAAGACAATTACTCTTTTCTGAGGCACATTTTTGTTTCAGATGAAAAACTCCCACCTTAATATTTGAGCATGCAAAATATGTAATAGTATATTTTTTCTATTTTGATTCATTAGATGTTATTATGAGACTTACACTTCGCTTTACTCTGATAACTCATTTATTACCTGACTATAACTAGGATACACTAAGAAAAATCGGATATAATAGTTGAAAACTGTGTTAAGAAAAGATCTTTTTGTTTTTAATTCTAAGCTCAGTTAAGTTTTGCTAAAATAATTCATTGAAACTAACTAGATTCACCCTAGTTCCTGTTCCAATATCTAAACTATAGAAAAGGTTTTTATTTATTTCTTAAATAAAAGATTCCTGAAGAATGCCCACACTGGAGAAACCACAGAGCCCAGATTCTCCCTTTGAATGAGCTCATTCTGAAACCACACATTTACTCCCAGAGAGGTAGCAATATGTTTCTGCTATGGTATGTAGGTTAAAAAAAGTTTCAGGACAAAAAAAGAAATGAATAAAAAAATCAAGCCAAAACACATGGATTTCAGGTGTGCATCCAAGACAGCTTTTTGACAGATGTAAATATTTCCTGAGCGATTTTGCTGATCTTGTGAGGTGTATCTCACCGTCATTTCCATAACAAAATGCAAGTGAGTCAGGATGAAAGAGGCTTCCACCTGGACTTCAGCGTCTCCGGCGTTTACTACCTGGGTGATCTTGGACAAGTCACAATTTCTTTTCAATTTTCCTTATCTCTGAGGACGCTTCTCAGGCTGACTGCCAAAAATATGTAGGAAAACATACTCTACAAAACATCTGCCTGGCACATAAACATTGGTTGGAACTGATTTTAGTAAAAGTATAAAACTTTACTGATGATTTAGTGATTATTACTCCTGTCTTCAATTGCCAGTAATTTATTTCTCCTGTCTTGATGGTAAAGGCATGATTTTTTTTTTTTTTTTTTTGACGGGCTGCAATAGTATTCTGTATTTATAATTTGGGAAAAATTACAAATGCTTTTACTTTCAAATTCTGGAATAATGGAGACCAGGAATTGATAGGCCATTTTAGACTTTCTCCAAGTGGAGCTGTTCCTGGTCCAGTTTTCAGTGGATTTGGGGATAAATAAGTTTCCCTCCAGGTGGTGGAGTGCTTTATTTCCTGGAACTTTTTCACATGAAGTCATCACTTGTTCTCTATGTATGTGGGCCTATGGCCACATTTGAATCAGATCAGTGTAAACTTTGACTTACGTGCTGAGACTTCTGGACAAGACAGCACACTAGCTTGGGAGCCTGACTCCCTTCCTTCAACTCAACCTGAGATGCTACAAAAGCAACTGGGAGGATGACTGCTAACAGAATTAGTACAACTCTTGTGGTAACAGAAGGTGTTAGGTCATTTTCTGGGAGAAAGCAAAGGCCCATACTCAAAGAGAACCAGCTGTCACCAATGAGGGGACACTGTGGGAAGTAGCTTTCTAGTTGTCCTAAGATTTTCATCCTTCGTTGCCTTGGAGGGAGCATTGTTTTCCCTCATCTCTGCAGGTGGGGACACACAGCAGCCCCAGGCCTGCACATGTGGATGAGGCAGGCGACATGCGAGTGCTGGAGAGGAACCCCAGATGCCACCATTTCACATGCACGAGGCAGGCGACATGCGAGTGCTGGAGAGGAACCCCGGACACCACCATTTCACATGGGGAGGCAGGCGACATGCAAGTGCTGGAGAGGAACCCCGGATGCCCCCTTTTCACATGGGGAGGCTGGCTTCCTCTTTGCTAATGAATGAGATAATTACAACAGAAGCAAGCAGACCCCAGAAAGTGCAGCGCCTGGGCAGAAGAAATGGGAAGTTCACTGGGTGGCAGTGTTGGGAACTGAGGTAGAAATAGAGCATTCCAGATTTGCAATGATATAGGTTCTTTCCTTTAAGTCATTTCCATATCTCCTAAAAAGACGAGCGGGAGAGATGCTAGGTCTAAGCTTCCATCTGTACTCATAAAGGAATACTGCTAGCTGAGGTGGTCCATAGCCCTAGCAGAATTTGAGCTCATGGGAAGAGAGAAAAAAGTCTATCTAAGGAGGAGTACTAGCCCTTTAAAAGAAAAATAGATACTGAAGAATCTTATCAGAGAGAGCTGAATTAACGGCCCAGATAAAACAAGAATTTGAAATAAATAAGATACATATCTTCAGAGAGCAGGAAAGGATATTGCAAATATGAAGCAGGAACAATCAGTGAAGACAAATAATCAAATAAGGATAGGAATAAAACATATAATAGCACAGTGGATATAGACAAAGAATAAATCAGTAAGATAAAGAATCTGGCTGGAAAATTTTCCCCAAGTTTAAATAAAGGCATAAAAGATGGAAAATATCTAAGAACTAAAATAGAAAGTAAAAGCAGAAAGGTCAATTTTGATTTACTAGATAAAACTAAATAGAGTGTAGAATTGTTTTTATTGTTGTTGAGATATAATTGAGAATTAAAGAAAGTCAGATCAAAAGGACAACAGACCACATTGATAAGCAAAACCTCAAATCTTGACACATTCCACTTAATTGAAAATAGCAAAGGCAAAATCCTAAAAGCATCTGAATAAGAAATCACATTTCACTGTAAATTAAGATAATTGGCATCAAATTTTTGAATGGCAACACTAGAATATTAAAGTGACATTTGAAAAATATTGAAGAAAAATAACCTTAGACCTAGAGTTTTATATACAGATAAACTATTTAAACACTAGGTTGAATAAAATTAAGGCATTTCAAGAGACACGTACAAGGCAAGGACACATAAAATCTTACAGAAAACGTTCTACAGGGGATACTTCTCCAGAGAAAACAGATAATTCCAAAAACAAAGTTTAAGGTCAACCCAGTAAGCAGTGGCAAAAAAGAAACATTGTGTGTGATTATTCATATATGTGTATAAGAGGGTCATCCAATCGGCCTCTCTGTTTTGATGGAGATATTCTATTTGTACTGTTCAGTATGATAGACCTTAGCCATGTGTGGCTGTTAAGATGAAAAGCGTGGCTAATGTGGCCAAGGAACTGAGTTTTAAATTTTATGTAACCTTAATACATTTAAATTTGAATAGCCATATGTGGTTAGTGACTGCTGCATTGTGCAACAAAGCCCTATAGTAATACAGATAAAACATTTCAGATTATACCAATATCTCTTGAGGGTAAGGAACATGCAGAAATTGGAGGATTTGGACAGTATGCTCAGGTTCTTGTCTTTTGCACAGAGAAGAAATAAATAATAATGAGCTCTAAAAAATTAAGTATGAAATTTAAGATATTAGCAGAAACCAGCTGAAAGATAGACATTGAAATTTGGCTTTCAAACCAGAAGAAAAAAAATTGATCTCATCAATAAAATGCAAGAAGGGAGAAAAAGTAACCAAGAAGAAAGGTTGATACATAGAAAATATGCAATAGGATGATGAGAATAAATCATAATATGACAGTAATTTAAGTAAATGTAAATAGGTTAAACCTGCACATCAAATCACAGAGACTCTCAGGAAATAAGATGCTGTAATACATTGTCTATTAGAGATATTTGAAACAAAAGAAAATAGCTAGTTAAAAATACATGAGACATCCATTTTTATTATCAATTTTAATAACAAAGAAATTATAAGTTGTTAAACTATATAAGTAAAAGATATGAATACTATACATGTGTATATATACACATATATATGAAGAAAGAGGAGATGCTGGGTGTGGTGGCTCACGCCTGTAATCCCAGCACTTTGAGAGGCCACAGTGGGCAGATCACGAGGTCAGGATATGGAGACTATCCTGGCTAACACGATGAAACCCTGTCTCTATTAAAAAATACAAAAAATTATCCGGGTATGGTGGCAAGCGCCTGTAGTTCCAACTACTCAGGAGGCTGAGGCAGGAGAATGGCGGGAACCTGGGAGGCGGAGCTTGCAGAAACAGTGTCACTGCACTCCCTCCAGCCTGGGCGACAGAGAGAGACTTTGTCTCAAAAACAAACAAACAAACAATCAAACAAAAAACAAGAAAGAGGAAATAAAAAAGAAAATGATCTGAAATGTATACATCCACCTGTATGATGAAGACAGATAAATTATGAGAAAAAGGTACATAAATCAACAATTGCAGTTGGAGTTTTGGACACACTTTCAAGAAGACAAAAACTGACCCAAAAGACAAAAAATAAAAGGAGGAAGGATTTAGAAGAGTTGAAACAAACTCTCTGATTGATAATCTCAAACCCATAAATGCATATAGATTTTTACACTTTGAAACCTAGAATATACCTGCACATAGTAAATATTTATAAGTAAAGTCTCAAATTCTATGAAATCAAAAGCATAAAACATCAGAGATCAATAACAAAAAGATACTTTTAAAGAATCTGCAGGTGACCTTGAATAACATGGGGATCAATGCATGATAAAAGTATTTCATGAACAACAGAATGGCTAAAAATTGGAAAACGTAGATAAAATTGATGAATTTCTGGAGTTTTATATAATACCAAAATTGTTACAGGATTAAGCAAAAACCTTGAATGAGACAATCATCAGGGAAATAATTAAAAGGCAATCAAATACTTCTCCCCTAAAACAGCTCCAACACCAGAGGCTTTTAAATGTGAGTTCTACCTAACGTTAGAGGAACAGATAATCTCGATCTTATACAAGAGAACTCTTCCAAATGCAATTAAATCTAATAATGTGTGAAAATTCATAAGAATTAAATATATTTTTCCCAAGGAATATAACGGTATTTTAATAACAGATATTCTATTAAAGTAACAATCATACTCATTGGAAAAGCTGTAATTTACTTAGTTTCATTTACTTATGGGCCAAGTAAATAACAACAAAAATCTGGCCACATCTCCATGAAGACCTTGGAATCATCAATCCACGTAATTAAAATGGAAAAGTTGTGTCATGAGGCACGACAGATACTATGAATTCACTCACTTCAAGACGGGGAAAGGAAAGAAAGATGTACCCTATTACTACAAACGCTTAACATAACATTGGAGGTATTTGTTAATGCAAGATAGCAAGAGAAAGATAAGATGCATAAGGATCAGAAGGGTTGCAAAAACAGTCTTATTTATTGATAGGTAATATGACCCTCTAAATAGAAAATGAAGCAAAATCAAAAGAAAATGTAGTCATGATAAAACTGAGGAAAGTTGTTTAATACAGGATAGACATCTAAAATCAGCAACATTGGTTTATTATATTTTCAAAGTTGAAAATACAGTATTTTATATTTGATATAAATATATAATATTTGTTATGAATAATGTCTTAATTTTCAACTTTGAAAATATAATAAAAATAAGACATTATTCATAGTAACAACATTTCTAAAATTTCTCAGGAATTATTGTAACAAATAATCCAATCATTCCTACAGTTCAGAGATTGGAAAAGGGACTAGGGTAAATCTAGTTAGTAGATTTTCAAAGAATTGTTGTAGCAAAATTTAACTGAGCTTAGAATTTACAATAATATTTTCCTAAACCAATTTTCAACAGTAATACTAGATTTTTCTCAGTGTATCCAAGTTATAGTCAGTTAACATATGAGTTACTCAGAGTAGAGCCCAAGTTTAACTTTCATAACACCTAACTGATGCCAAATTACACAGAGAATGTGGTAGGCAACCTCTACAATGGTTTCCCACTGAACCCTCCTCGCTGTATTCACAACTTCCCGAAATCCTCTCCTTTTGACCATGGACTGGACCTAATGTCTGTGTGAACCTAGTGCCTAATGCATAGAATATGACAAAGGTGATAAGATGTCATTTCCAAGATGGGGTTACAAAGAGTTTGTGCTTTCCATCTTGCTGACTTTCTCTCTTACCCACTTGCTAGCTTCCTTGATGGCAAGTCAACTGCCATGCTATGAGCTGTGCTGTGGAGAGACCCACATGGCAAGGAAAGGAAGGAGGCCAGTAGCCAGTGGGCTACTGAGTCCTGCAACCATAGAAGTGAGTTTGAAAACAGATATATATCCCCGAAGTTAAATCTTCAGAGGAGAGTACAGCCCCTGCTGACACCTTGATTATAGCCTTGGCAGAGGCTTGAGGCAGACACTCAACTAAGCCACGATCTGGATTCCTGACTCATGGAGATAATGCTTACTCTTTTAAGCTTCTAACTTTTGATGTAATTTGTTATATAGCAATTGATAACTAATACAGGCAAGTATCTAAAATAAAATAGACAACTAGCTGAAGAGGAATGTTGGTGATTATGCGCCTCAAAATGAGAACTATGATTAACGTAGCTTACTTATGGGTCTAGTAAATAACAGCAAAAACAAGCCAAAAATCTGGCCACATTTCCATTAAGGCCTTGGCATCATCAATCCACATAATCAAAATGGAAAAAGTCGTGTCATGAGGCACGACAGATACTTTAGATTCACTCACTTAAAACTCATTTTAGCTCATTCTTCCTTGTTTTCCTGCACATGGTTCTGGAAAGCAAATGCTTGAATTTCCAGTCCGCCTTGCAGCTAACTGTGATCATGGACACAGGTCTAGATTAGAAAATGAAGGCAGAAGTTCCCAAGGAGAGTTTCATTTTCATATTAAAAATGAATTCTCCAGAAAAGGCATTTTACTTTCACCCCCTGCACATTCTTTCTGCTTACAATATGAAAGTGATGTTTAGAAATGCAGGCCATCTTGCAGCCATGAGCACAGAGGGGAAAGCTATCTGCTAAGAATGGCACCATGGGAAGCTGAGAGCATCCTGGGCTCCTGGTGGCATTGTGCAGTGAAGGACTAGTCTACACTCTTGTTAGTGTTAGGGGTTTCTGCTATTCACAACTCAGTGTTTCCTAACTGAAACCAGTAGAATGATTTTGATTTCTGTATCCAAACTTTCTGGGAGAGCATAAATTCCATCCGATTACCTCAGTTAATAATGAGTAAAAGGGGTAGGGTGCAGTGGCTCACACCTGTAATCCCAGCACTCTGGGAGGCAGAGGCAGATCACTTGAGGTCAGGAGTTCGAGACCAGCCTGACCAAAATGGTGAAACCCCATCGCTGCTAAAAATACAAAATTAGCTGGGTGTGGTGGCTCATACCTGTAATGCCAGCTACTAGGATGGCTGAGGCAGGAGAATCGCTTGAACCTGGGAGGTGGAGGTTGCAGTGAGCCGAGATCATGCCATTGCACAGCAGCCTGGGCAACAAGAGTGAAGTGCCGTCTCAAAAAAAAAAAAAAAAAAAAAAAAGAAGAAGAAAAGAAAAAAAATGAGTAAAATGAAGAGAATTTCAAGAAGGTCCATTTCAGGCACTATTTTTGCTTTAGCAGAAATATAATGAAAAAAAAGGATGAGAAATTAATCAAGAGTATTCAAGACCTAAGTTTTCCTTTGGCGTTGGTTTATCTGGGGAAGAGCCCATGAATCTGTAATGAATTATACCTGATTCCAGTAAGTTTCAGACTCAGCCCAGCTCAACAGGCATGTAATAGCTCAAAAGGGCCCTCTTTGGTTAGTGTTTAAGGTCAAGGATTTTTCCAGGGTTATTAAGTGGAATTTCTGTAGCAACTTGAAATCTGGTATTAGAATGGGACTGATCTGTGCAGTACAGTGAGTCCGGCTGTATTTTTCTTACTCTTGGTTTCTAAGAAATAGAAGTACGTTTTAAATGTAGGGCATCATGCAACGTCATCTAGGAAATACTACACTCATGCTGTGAGAGTTTACTAAATCTTCCTCTTTTACTCAGGGGACTCGGTAGCTGGCAATAGAAACCAACTTTGGCTGCTTTAATCGTAAAGAGATTTTATTGAAAGGATTTTGGGTAATTTACAGAATTCCCAGAAGAGCGGAAGAATCAGACAGGGGACATAGGCAGGCACTATAGGAGGCGAAGTCTGGTGACCACAGCCAAACTTCCATCGGAGACAGTCTGGCAGGGGTCTTTCTTGTGTCCTGGAATGATGACTGCCAGTGCGGGTCCTGAAGAATGCAGCCACCATGGACCCAGTCAGCACCTCTGGTCTATTGCCCTGGAACGAAAAAGCATCCTCACTGCGTCTAGAATGCAATTCTCCTCTAACCCTACTTCTTTGCTGAATTGCTCCACATTCAAAGATGTGGGCATCAGTGTCTGCCTGAATCTAGTAATAAAATTAAAATTTAAAGCAATGAGAGGTGGACAAAAGTGGGTACTTATTATGTTCCAAATACTTTCCAATTTATTCCCATATCTCTGGAATATATATTTTTAAAAGGGATGATGTAAGAATGGGGAAAGCAACATAATTAAGAAAAAAATATGAAAAAAATATGAAAATAACTGGTTGAGGCCAGGCGCGGTGGCTCATGCCTGTAATGCACTTTGGGAGGCCGAGGCAGGTGGATCACAAGGTCAAGAGATCGAGACCATCCTGGCTAACACGGTGAAACCCCGTCTCTACTAAAAATACAAAAAAAAATTAGCCGGGCGTGGCAGCGCCTGTAGTCCCAGCTACTCGGGAGGCTGATGCAGGAGAATGGTGGGAACCCGGGAGGCAGAGCTTGCAGTGAGCAGAGATCGCGCCGCTGCACTCCAGCCTGGGCGACAGAGCAAGACTGTCTCAAATAAAAAAAAATAATAAAGAGAGAGAAGAAAATAACTGGTTGACAGAATAATTGAATGGAATAAATGGAATAATGAAAAGCTGTCAAAGACCCTCGTGCATTACGTGTATACAGCTCTGAAGTGTGTGTGTATAACTCTGATGTATGTGTTGAGATTTGGCTCTGAGTGAGGGACTCTCGCAGGAAAAAGAAATAAACGATTATGTTAACTTTCTCTTCTACCGTGTCTCAGGCAATTCTTCCAGATGAATTTTTCACTGTCCCGGTGATGGGGCATCCAGGCCTTACTTTTTAAAATGTGCAATTAGAGTAAACAATTTAGAATCCTGTGCTCACCTTATACTAATAACTTTGCATCAAAATGTATGCAGTTTAGTGTCTTTGGCAAATGACTTGTGCCTTTAGTTTCACTTCCTCGAGGCATTTTTCCCTTCCGTTTGGTTAATTATGATTTACTTCTTTTAGTTTCCAAAACCCCATTTCACCGAGTTCACATGGTGTTCTGAGTAATAACCTGACTGTTGTAATTGTCTTCCGGGATTAATCCTGTTTGAGTTGGAGGGTTACAAGCATTCTCACCAGAGGCGATGCTTTAGAAGTTTTGCGTTATTCATGTGTAAGGCAAATTCACAAATGTTAAGAGTTAGAAAAAAATGAAAACCAAAAATTTGGTCTAAAATCCTTTTTGTAGAACTGAGGAAGACAGATGGTCTGGAAGATTTTTAGTGTCACATCTGAACTCGAATCAGTCAAGGAGAGAAACTTACAGAACTGGGTGGTCAAAATGGCATCCTAGGAATTTTGACTTGCGGTCTTAAAGAAGACAGCCCGAAAGAAAAGGAAAACACATTCTCATCCTCGAGCATTTTTATGCAAAATGATGAAGTTTACAGGAAAACCGGAAACAATTTCTGAGAATTATATACAGACAATGAAATAACTGTGGCATAATCATTATTTGCGTTAATACTATTAAACGTTTTGGGAGAATCTGGTTTACTTGATTAAAACCAGGATTCTTTCTTTTCACTAATGAGCAGATTCGTTCCTGCGGATATGTGTTCCTGCGGTCCTCCTTCATTGCACTGATCACAGGTGTGATTTCTCTGTTGTCTGTGTTCTCTAGTTTGTAAGTTTCAGACAGGGGCGTTAGGTCTACCTTGTTCCTTCTCGTTCCCCTCTTCTAGCACATATGTACGTGGCACATACTAAATTCTTCATTATTTGTTGATCAGTTGCCTAACAGGAGCATGGAAGTAAATGAATTATATTTGGGACATTTCATCCTGAAGATACCCACCTGGAGGAGAAGGCAGGATAAAATTCTAGTCAGCTCAGTCTTGGTGCTTGACTCTTGAAAACTCTTGTTAGTTTTGACTCAGTTCCAAGATTCTGCATCTGGTTTGTGATTGTCCTCTGCAAATCCTTGGAAAGGACTAATCCTCCTGTAGAGGAGATTTTCCATAAATATTTATTATATGGATTTTGCTCATTGTTGACTGATCTGGGGGTCTTGGTTGCAATCTTTTCAAAAGAGTTTGGTGTGAATCTAGTTGACTGTGGAATCTGGGGTTACCCTGGGCAGATGTTAAGTGTATAATTGGTTTTAACAGAAATATATATGTGTGTGTGTGTGTGTGTGTGTGCATGTGTATATATATATAAAAAATTGGCATCCCTAAATGTGGCGCACTTTGTCTGAAGCTAGAGCAAAGTTCCCTCCTCTGGCTACCCTAGGATGATAAAGTCTTTCAAAGCAGGAATATGACAGTATTATATAAATATAACATATTTATTAGCAGTAAGGATTGTAACTTTTCTATATTGCCTACAAAGTTACAATTGAATGATTACTCCCACTGATCTAGAGATATTTTTAAGGCATTATATAACAATATTTTTATTATTTCTGACTATGCCATTATTTTTCTAGCTTCTAGTCTTCTGTATTTACCATTTTGTCTGAAATATTTTTCTCCTCTTCACCTCAACTCTTCCCCATTCCCACCCCCATTAAAAAAAACCACGAGTTAGTTTCATCTGCTATAGGTTCCCGCCTATAAACCACCATTTACTTCCTCATCATTATGTTTTGCACACACGTATTGCTGCCTGATTTCCTGCCTCCCTTGCAAGGCCATGCATAAGCTGTGTGAGGGCGCATACTACACCTGTCCTTTGTTCCCAGTGCTGGCACCATTCCTGCCATATGCTTGACAACATCTCTTTATTGGATGAAAAATGAATGAATATATGAACATGTGGCCTAAACAGAGCATGTTTCTGTGTGAAGTTTCTGTACCAGCTATGGATCTTTTTAACAGCTTGGTAGAGTTGGGAAAGGGGCAATAGGAGAAATCCCATCCCTATCTCAGCTTCTGGGCCAGACCCTGCGACTGACCATTCACTTGCTGCAATGGCCTCATCACCCGCACTGTGGGTTTGTGTCATATGCACAGGCCTTGTAAAAATACCACAGACCACCGTGAGGCCATTCAACAAAGAACAGATGGATTTCGGCTTGAGTGCTGTTTTCCAAAGCACGCGTGTCTCGCTGCCACCATGCTTCCCTTGCCCATCATGTGAGCCTCCTCCCTCCATCATGCTCCTCTTTCTGCCTCCATCACATCAGGGCCCCTGAAGACAAGAGCACTGATTCCTTCCTCTTTGCCTGCCCAGCACCTGGTCACGGATTTGGATGGAGAACAAATGAAGCGTAATAGTGTGCTAAGAGCCTTTCCCCTGGTTTGACACTCTGCTTCTGACAAGGTCGTCAGGTAGGGTGGGGAGGAGGGTGCAGGAGCGAAAGCGAAGCTCACCCCTTGCCTTTGGAAGGTTTGTTGAAAAAAAAAACTCAACTCGCCATAAGGCAGATTAAGAAGAGGAAAGGTATACAAATGTATTTTCCCATGTGCTTGAGGAGAATCACAGAGATTCCCTAATTTCCCAATGGGGCCCACACACTTGTATAAACTCCTTTCAGAGGAAGGGCAGAGAGAGAATATAGGTAATTCTGTTGAGGGGCATTAAATGACAACCAAGGAAAAATGAAGGGGTACTTGAGAGAAGAGAAGGAATGGAAGAGGGGAAGAGGCAGAGATTGACTTGTAAATGGTTCTCTTGGGAAGTTCAGTGAATCTCAGGCATTATCTTGTAAAAAGATTGGGTGAGATCTGGTTACATTCTTCCCCTCCTTTCCTGAAATAGATCATGAGATAACAGGGGGAAAGGAGATATTCTTGAAACAGAAAATGAGATAACAAGGAAAAAGCAATTCTTCTTGGTGGGTCCCTCTGGTCTTCATGAAGCTGGGGAAAAGTGTCTTCCAAGGCCTATGGTTTTCTGAGGGTTTTAATTCAAAATATTCATTATCCCAGGGAGCTGTATTTTGGGGTGAAAAATCTCTCTGCTTAGGGGACATATGGTTGAGTCTCCTGATGGCATCATTCTCAGAATTTAGGATTGTGCGCTCAGAACCTTTGATACACATGTTGTAGGTTGTATAAAACCACGTCTGTCCTTTCCAGACCGAAACATCGAGTTCTCCACAATGATCCTCTGTGACACAAGTTACATTTGCAATAGAAAGCTATCTTGTGTATGAGAAATGCAATCCTGTGTTTATTCGACACATCTGGGTTGAATTCCTGACTTGTCCTCAGCCGGTGATATGACCTTGGACAAGTTACTTTATCCCATTGAGACTCTGTTCTCACCTCTACAAGGAGAGTGTCAGAGGCATTTGAACTAGAGTGACTCCATCTTGAATGGGGGTTGGGTAAAATAATGCTGAGACCTAATGGGCTGCATTCCCAGGAGGTTAAGGCATTTCTAGTCACAGGATGAGACAGGAGGTCAGCATAAAATACAGGTCATAAAGACCTTGCTGATAAAACAGGTTACAGTAAAGAAACCAGCCAATACCCACCAAAACGGAGATGGTGAGAGAGTGGCCTCTGGTCCCCTTCACTGCTCATTATGTGCTAATTATAAGGCATTAGCATATGCTAAGAGACACTCCTGCCAGTGCCGGTGGCAGTTTACAAATGCCATGCAACCAACATCAGGAAGATACCCTATGTGGTCTAAAAACCGGTCTAAAAAGGGCAGGAGCCCTCTGTTCGGGGGAATTGCCCACCCCTGTCCCGGAAAACTCATGAATAATCCACCCCTCATTTAGCATATAATCAAGAAGTCACCATAAAAATGCACAGCCAGTGGTCCTCAGGGCTGCTCTGCTTAGGGAGTAGCCATTCTTTTATTCATTGACCTCCTTCAACTTCCTTTCCCTTTATGGACTGGCCCTGAAGTTATAATAAAATCACTCTGTTTCTTTTCACAACTGGAAGTTGAGATAAACCTGTAAGACCACATTTTAACTCCTGGGCTAGCATCTTGAGCCCTGTAAGTCTGAGTTCTATTTTTCCCTCCAGTCTTAACTTTTATCGTATTATGGCAATTATGAATTACGAATATTTCGATAACATAATGCATGAATGCACGCTCTTGATACATACCTCAAACAGTAAGGAAGTTTGTAAAGTTAGATGGGAGAGTTCGTCACTCAATATCCTTGGCCCAACAGAGCTGCCTGTGAACTCTGTGGCTTTTCCTGTCTGCTCCTGTTTCACCTCCGCTCCCTCCATCGCCTCACTTCTCCCTGGCTCCTAAGTCTTTGAGTAACTCAGAGGCCTTTTGGTGATTGTTTCCACTTAGGGGTAGATTCCTCAGATTCCTCAGAGAGGCCTTGTCCACCCAATGGGAGGAGGTCTGCCCGACCTTACTCCAATGGTATTTTCAACCAGAGTATGCTGTTTGCATCCTTACTAAAACTATGCAGGATCATGACTGGCCAGGGTGGCTCGTACCTGTAATCCCAGCACTTTGGGAGGCTGAGGCAGGAGGCTCACTTGAGGCCAGGAGTTTGAGACCAGCCTGGGAAACACAGTGCAACCCTATCTCTAAAAAAAGAAAGAAGAAAAAGAGCTCTGCTGTAATTCTCTTTGTTTGCTTTGCTTCTTTCCACTGTCTGCCTTACTTTCTTGCCTTCTGCATTATAAGCGCAGGAAAGCAGAGTGCAGGATATGCTTGTTCTATTTACTGTTGTGGCCCTACTTTTCCTCATATTGCCTGAAGTAAATGGTGGAAAAATTAATACACACACATACGTAGATGCATTCACAAATACATTTTACTCAGCACATTGTGTTTTATATATATAGCTTTGTTTTGAACATAGTAAATCTTAGAGATCTTCCTATATTGGGACATTCTCTCAATGACTGACTAGTATTGCACTGTGTGGAAATACCAATAGTTTATTAAGTCTTCTCATTGCAAATGGACAAATTAGGTTGTTTCCAATTTTTTATAATCATAAAGAATGAATCATTGACTATCTCAGTCTTGCCCAGACCTTATCTGGGCACCCATGCAGGTATGTTTGTAAGATAAATTCCTATAAAAGGAATTATTGAATTGAAGGGATGACACAGTTTTGATTTTGAGAGATAATCTCGAATTAACTTTAAAAATTGATGTACCAAATTATATGTGAGCCCACTGCAATTGTAAGAGTTCTTGTTTTGTAATTCTCAATATCAGCAGATATTATAAATCTTCAAGTTTTGTCAAGTTAAAGGAAAAAAATCCTAGCTATATCTCATTCTTCCAATTTGCATTTATGATTACTAACAAAGTTCAGTATTTTAATGTGTTTATGGGCATGTGTACTTTTCTTATGAATTGCTTTTCCTTGCACGTTACCTTTTTTTCATTAATTTTTTTTCTTAATGATTGCAGAAGCTTTAACCTTTTGATGTTTATTATTTGTCATGTGCATTCCAAAGAATTTCTGCTAATCTGTTGTTTATGATTAACATTTTTGAATGGTATTCTTTCAAATGTAACTAATTTTTTAAGAGGTTTACTGAGATGTAATTGATATATGAAGAACTGCATTGTACTTGAACTCCTGGGCTCAAGTGATCCCCTGCCTTGGCAGCTAGGGTAGCTAGGAATATAAGAGCACGCTGCGCCGCCCAGGTCATTTTTAAATTTTTTGTGCAGATGGGATATTCCTGTGTTGCCAGGCTAGTCTTGAATTCCTGGCCTCAAGCGATACTCCTGTCTCAGACTCCCAACACTGTGGGATTACAGGTGTGAGCTACTGCACCTGGCTCAACGATGCATGTTTAATGTATACAATTTGATCAATTTGGGCATATGAAAACACTTGTGATATTATCATCATAATCAAAGTAAAAGACACTGTATTAGTTCATTTTCACACTGCTGATAAAGACATACCTGAGACTGGGCTATTTACAAAAGAAAGAGGTTTAATGGACTTACAGTTCCACAGGGCTGGGGATGCCTCACAATCATGGAAGGAGGCAGGGAGGAGCAAGTCATGTCTTCCATGGATGGTGGCAGGCAAAGAGGGAGAGCTTATGTAGGGAAACTCCCCCTTATAAAACCATCAGATCTCCTGAGACTTGTTCACTATCACAGGAACAGCATGGGAAAGACGTGCCCCCATGATTCAGTTACTTCCCACCGAGTCCCTCCCACAACATGTAGGAATTCAGGATGAGATTTGGGTGGGGACACAGCCAAACCATATAATTCCACCCAAGCCCCTCCCAAATCTCATGTCCTCACATTTCAAAACTAATCATTCCTTTTCAACAGTTCCCCAAAGTCATAACTCATTTCAGCATTAACTCAAAAGTCCACAGTCCAAAGTCTCATCTGAGACAAGGCAAGTCCCTTCCGCCTATGAGCCTGTAACATCAGAAGCAAGTGAGTTACTTCCTAGATACAATGTAAATACAGCCATTCCAAATGGGAAACATTGGCCAAAACAAAGGAGCTACAGGCCCCATGCAAGTCCGAAATCTAGTGGGGCAGTCAAATCCTAAACATCCAAAATGAGCTCCTTTGACTCCATGTCTCACATCCAGGTCATGCTGATGCAAGAGGTACATTCCTATGGCCTTCCCTCTCCTGACTGCTTTCACAGGCTGGTATTGTCTGTGGCTTTTCCAGGGGCATGGTGCAAACTGTTGGTGGATCTGCCCTTCTTGGGTCTAGAGAACAGTGGCCCCTTTTTTCTTTTCTGTTTTCTTTTCTTTCTCTCTTCTTCTCTTTCTCTCTCTTTCCCCCTTCCCCCTTCCCCCTTCCCTTCCCTTCCCTTCCCTTTTTTTTTACATGGAGTTTCACTCTCGTCACCCAGGCTGAAGTGCAGTGGTGTGATTTTGACTCACCACAACCTCTGCCTCCTGGGTTCAAGCTATTCTCCTGCCTCAGCCTCCTGAGTAGCTGGGATTACAGGCACCTGCCACCACGTTTGGCTAATTTTTTTTAATTTTTACTAGATACAGGGTTTTGCCATGTTGGGCAGGCTGGTCTCAAACTCCTGACCTCAGTTGATCTGCCCACCTTGGCCTCCCAAAGTGCTGTGATTACAGGTGTGAGCCACTACACCTGGAGGAACAGTGACCCTTTTTTCACAGCTCCACTAGGCAGTACCCCAGTAGGGACTCTGTGGGGGCTTCAACCGCACATTTCCCTTCTTCACTGCTTTAGCAGAGGTTCTCCATGAGGACCCCGCCCCCGCAGCAAACTTCTGCCTGGACATTCAGGCATTTCCATACATTTTCTGAAATCTAGACAGAGGGTCCCAAACCTCCATCCTTGACTTCTGTGAACTTGTAGGTTCAACACCACGTGGAAGCTGCCAAGGCTTGGGGCGTCCACCTTCTGAAGCAACAGCTCGAGCTGTACCTTGGCTCTTTCTAGTCATGGCTGGAGTGGCTGGGATTCAGGGCACCAAGTCTGTAGACTGCGCACAGCAGAGGGACCCTGGCCCTGGCCCATGAAACCATTTCTTCCTCCTAAACCTCTGGTCCTGTGATGGGAGGGACTGCTTCAAAGATCTCTAACATGCCCTGGAGATATTTTCCCCATGGTCTTGGGGATTAACATTCAGCTCCTTGTTACTTACGCAAATTTCTGCAACCAGCTTGAATTTCTTCTCAGAAAATGGGGATTTTCTTTTCCATTGTCAGGCTGCAAATTTTCCAAACTTTTATGCCCTTTTTCCCTTTTAAAACTGAATGCCTATAACAGCACACAAGTCACCTCTTAAATGCTTTGTTGCTTGGAAATTTCTTCTGCCAGATACCCTAAATCATCTCTCTCAAGTTTAAAGTTCCACAGATCTCTAGGGCAGGGGCAAATAGCTGCCAATCTCTTTGCTAAAATATAACAAGAGTCACCTTTGCTCCAGTTCCCAACAAGTTCCTCATCTCCATCTGAGACCACCTCAGCCTGGATTTCATTGTCCATATCATTATCAGCCTTTTAGTCAAAGCCATTCAACAAGTTTCTAGGGAGTCCCAAACTTTCTCACAGTTTCCTTTCTTCTTCTGAGTCCTCCAAGCTGTTCCAACCTCTGCCTGTTACCCAGTTGCAAAGTTGCTTCCACATTGTTGGCTATCTTTGCAGTAGCACCCCACTCTACTGGTACCAGTTTACTGCATTAGTCAGTTTTCACACTGCTGATAAACACATACCTGAGACTGGTCAATTTACAAAAGAAAGAGGTTTAATGGACTTATAGTTCCCCAGGGCTGGGGAGGCCTCACAATCATAGCAGAAGGCAAGGAGAAGTCACATCTTATGTGCATGGCAAGAGACAAAGAGAGAGAGCTTGTGCAGGGAAATGCCTCCTTGTAAAATCATCAGAGCTTGTGAGACTTATTCACTATGCTGAGAACAGCTTGGGACAGACCTGCCCCCATGATTCGGTTACCTCCCACTGGGTCTCTCCCACAACAAATGGGAATTTGAGATGAGATTTGGGTGGGGACACAGCCAAACCATCTCAGACACCAATACCTTCTAATGTTTTCTTGTGTCCTCTCCCCTCATTATTGTAGTAAGGACACTTAAAATGAGACCTTTTAACAAATTTTGGAATGCACCACATCATATTGCTAACTATAGGCAATATGTTGTAAAATAGATCTCTATAATTCATTCAACTAGCATAACTAGAACTTTATACCAATTGAACAATAACTCCACATTTCCCCTACTCCTGAGTTTCTGGGAATGACTGTTGTATTCTTTGATTCTGTACATTTGAGTATTTTACATCCCTCATATAAGTAGAATCATGCAATATTTGTCCTTCTGTAACTGGCTTATTTTATTTAACATTATGTATTTTGGGTACATCCACATTTTCACACATAGCAAGATTTTGTTGTTTTTGAAGGCTGAGTAATATTCTATTGTATTATATACCACATTTTCTTTATCCATTTGTCTGTCAACGGACAATCTTTTATTGAAAAATTTGTTAGTTTTTTGTGGTCAAAGAACAAGATCATGTCCTTTATATGATTTATATGCTTTGGTTGTTATTTTAGAAGCCCTTCTCCATTTCAATAGTATAAATATATACATTTCTGTCTTTTTTCTTCTTACACTGTTTGAGTTTTTCAGTATAACATTGAACTTTTAAAACACCTTGACTTTTTTTCTGAGTATGGTGTGAATTAGATATTTGTTACTTTTATTCCCACATTAACAGTTATTCACCTCATTATAATTTATTCAGTTGGTCTAGACTTTTTCCTACATATTTGCCACCTTTATTATAATTTAAATCAACATGTACACCTGGATTTATTTTTGGTCTGTCTACACAGGGTTATCGAGCTATTGTTTAATTCTTAGAGATTTATGTGGATATGTGGTAGGTATATGTCCTCACTCACTGTGCTTATTTTCAACATTTTTTCCACTGTATTTATTTTTTTTCTCTTCTAGATGAACTCGAGAATAGTCTGTCAAGCTGCTGATAAAAATTCTTTATAAAGTTAAAGATTGCATAGAACTTATAAATTAAATTGGGAGAATTGAATTTCCTATGACATTGAAGTTTCTCAACCAAAATATTGTTACCTATTTCTATTTTTCACTTTTTAAAAAATATGTGAAACAAAATTTATAGCTCTTTTAAATAGAACTTCTACTCTTCTCATTAGGATTATTTCTCATTTTTTGTTTTTTGCTGCTATTTTGAGTAAGTTTTTTTTCTCTATTTCATTCTAATTGATGGTTAGATGGTTAGTAGATGGTTAGAAAATTATTTATTTTTATGTGATGATACTGAACCTGGCCACTTTGAACCTTGTGCCATTTTATAAAAATTTATTTTCTTGGATTGAGTATATAGAAAAATAGTGAAATAATGTCTGAAAATAATAAATTTTGCCTCTGTTTTTCAATATTTGTACTTTTTTCTTCATTCTATTCTTAATTAATATATTAATGATGAAATATAGATGTATATGTATTCATTGTCTCTCATACAACAAGGAGACTTGACAAGCTGAAAACAAAATAGATTTGCATTAAAAACAGAACCTAAAATGCAAGGATACTGAAAGTTAGGTCACTTTAATACCAATTGGTGCTTATAAGATAACGTTGAAAATATACACATGGGCCAAGCGCGGTGACTCACGCTTGTAATCCCAGCACTTTGGGAGGACTACGTGGGTGGATCACAAGGTCAGGAAATCGGGACCATCCTGGCTAACACGGTGAAACCCTGTCTCGACACTAAAAATACAAAAAATTAGCCAGGCGTGGTGGCGGGCACCTGTAGTCCCAGCTACTCGGGAGGCTGAGACAGGAGAATGGCATGAACCTGGGAGGCAGAGATTGCAATGAGCCAAGATTACACCATTGCACTCCAGCCTGGGCAAAAGAGCAAGACTCTGTCTCAAAAAAATAAAAAGAAAAAAGAAAAAGAAAATATACACATGATATTTGCCAAGTTTTGAATATAGGAACATATTGTGCTTTGTACATACTTTAAAATAGCCACAAATGACTGGGCAAGGTGGCTCTCACTTGTAATCCCAACACTTAAGGAGGCCTAGGTGGGGAGATCACCTGAAGTCAGGAGTTTGAGACCAGCCTGAGCAACATGATGAAATCCCATCTCTACTAAAAGTGCATGTCTGTAATACTAGCTACTCAGGAGGCTGGGGCACAAGAATCGTTTGAACCCAGGAGGTGGAGGTTGCTGTGAGCCAAGATAGGGCTGTCAGCCTGGGTAACAGAGTGAGACTCTGTCTCAAAAAAAAAAAAAAAAAAAAAAAAAGAAGAAGAAGAAAAAAGCCACAAATGCTAGTAAAATAATACATTCCTAAAGGATACTATTTAATGGTTTCTCCTAAAAGATACTGTTTAATAATTACTCCTATTATTCTAACACATTGGCATTAAAATTTAGAACATAATTAAGAGAGTCTTCCTCCAAAAATATGTAACAATGAGACGTATTAGTGAATGGCAAATGTACAGTGAGAATGAGAGGCAACAGTACCAGGACAGACCTTGTTTAAATTATGTAATACGTTTTAAAAATCCACAGAGAATAAACATGAGCTTAACTAAATAAAATGCCTTCTGTTTGTTTAAATTTTTTGGCAGATAAAAATTAAGTGATACAATAGTCATTCTGCGTGGTGTGAGACGGTGGTATCTTATTGTGGTTTTGGTTTGCATTTCTCTAATGATCAGTAATGTTGAGCTTTTTTTCATATGCCTGTAGTTACATGTATTTCTTCTTTTGAAAAGTGTCTGTTCATGTCCTTTGTCCACTTTTTAATGGGATTGTTTGTTTTTATTCTTGTAAATTTATTTAAGTTCCTTATAGATTCTGGATACAAGACCTTTGTCAGAGGCATAGTTTGCAAGTATTTTCTCCCATTTGTCAATTTTTTGTTTTGTTGCAATTGCTTTTGGAGACTTCAGTAACAGATGCTGCCAAGATTGTGGAGAAAAGGGAACACTTATGCATTGTTAAGGGGAGTGTGAATTAGTTCAATCACGGTGGAAAGCAGTGTGACAATTTCTCAAAGAGCTAAAATAGAACTGCCGTTCAACCCAGCAATCCCATTACTAGGTATGCACCCAAACGAATATATATTGTTCTGTCATAAAGACACATGCATGCATATGTCCACTGCAGCACTATTCACAATACCAAAGACATGGAATCGATGTAAATGCTCATCTATGATAGAGTGGATGAAGAAAATGTGGTACATATACCCCACGGAATACTATGCAGTCATAAAAAAGGACAAGATCGTGTCCTTTGCAGGAACGTGGATGGAGCTGGAGGCCATTATCCTTAGCAAACTAATGCAGGAACAGAAAACCAAATACTGCATGTTCTCACTTATAAATGGGAGCTAAATAGTGAGAACACATGTACACCAAGAGGGGAACAACACACACTGGGACTTACCTGAGGGTCAGGATTGGGAGGAGGGAAAGGATCAGAAAAAACAGCTGTGGGTAATGGGCTTAGTACCTGGGTGATGAAATAATCTGTACAACAAACCCCCGTGATATGAGTTTACCTATATAACAAACCTGAACATATACCCCTGAGTCTAAAATAAAAGTTATGAATAAATAAATAAAATAAAATTCAAGTGTATGAAACATTTATTATTATTACTATTACTATTTTTAAAGGACTTGCTGGGAATGTACTGCAATTGCATTGTTACTGTCGTTCACCTATTTACCTTAACAATATTGAGGTTTTCCGACTGGTGAACATGGTATATCTTCCCATTTATCCAGGTTTTCTTTAATTTCTCTCAGCAAGATTTGTAGTTTTCAGTGTACAGGTATTGTACCTATTTTGTTAAATTTAACCATATGTAATTTATACTTTGTATGCTATTTCCTATTTTCATTCATAGCATGTAAAAATATAATAGATTTTTAAATATTGACCACATATCCTGTGGCCTTGCTAAATTCATGTATTAGTTCGTTTTTTGAAATAAATCCTATTCTTTTAATTTTTAAATAATTTCTTATAAATTCTATTTTTTCTGCATAGAAGATCTGTCCTCTGTAAATAAAAACATTATTTCATCCTGTCCAAAAAAAAATTCAGTGATGTGATGTCCATGTTGCTCTGAGGGCATCATTAGGATGGAGAGCACGTCCTCCCAATTTTCAGTGTGGAGATATGTCCCATGTAACCTATTCATTGTGAAGGCAACCCAAAAGTCCTATAGACAGTTGCTTTTGGACAAACATAGGAATGGAACCTTCTGCCGTTGAAGTTTGAAACTGGTATTTGTTTTATCTGAGTTCCTTTCTCAGGAAACTACCTTCAAGCCTCTCACAAAAAGCATCAAAGAACTGAACCCAGATCACCACACCAGATGCTGGACCCCTCATTCACCAGGATCACTTCCTTGCCCCTCCCGAGTTCCTGTTTTCTTACACATTGTTACATTTCTTGGCTGCTATCTAAAGCCCTGGTTTTAGTCAGTCAGGGAGATGGGTTTGAGACTGTGGCACCTCCTCAGTTGCAGCACCCAATTAAAACCTTCTCCCTTGGCAATACTCATTGTCTCAGTGATTGGCTTTCTGTGCAGCGAGTGCAGGACCAAGACTGAACCCTTGGTGTGTTGGTTACAATTATTCAACAATCATTTGTTGTGACCCTTATCTTTCCTTCTCTTTTAATTTTCGTGAGCTCATATTTTAATTTTCATTCATTATATGGTATTCTAATTTAATTATATTGAATTTATAAGCAAGTTATTCTGTTGATGCCCTCCACAATATTATCTCATGGTATTTATATCATTTCACTTAATGTCTCTTCATGAATTAGGACTCACAGCTTTGGAACTGCAGTGAATAGTTTTGAGCTTGGATCATGTATCATTCATTTATTTTTGGGAGTTCACTTTAGTGTGCCTCAGGGTGGGAATAATGCAACTTTAATTCATGATCTTTAAAGGAAGCCCTTTGGATCATATATTGAAGATAGGATGAAAGGATCTCAATAAAGCAGAACTTGTTTGAGATTAGGTCACATTTCATTTCAAAATTATTAGGTTGAAGTTGCTGATTTAGTGGGCTATTGTATGGGCTGATAATTGTTAAAATGATCTCATTTCTTAGATTTTGATAGCATGAGGAACAGAGATGGGCAATCATATCCTTTAGTATTTCCTTCTTGTGACAAGATATGACCATGGAAGCATTGATCTACTAAAGGAAATACTGTTTCATCAACTGCACTGAGCTATCCAGAGTCAGGAAAAGGTAATAAAAACCATGAATATATTGCTAAGTACATTAATTTAGCTAAAGGGTTTCTATTTCTTTAGCTGCTAACTCAGTTATTTTAGTAACATAATGGTTAAATCAGTAGAGGTTCTTTTCTTCAAATTATATTTGCAGGGAGTCAGTATGATAGATTTTACCTTCTTGGGAAAATGAGTCACTGGGGAAATATCCGTAGGTCTTCTTTGGAAGAATACTCTAGAGGCTATTGTGGTCAAGCATCTACAAACTTGTGATAGATTTTGTTGAATCAATTTCAGTGTGGGATCTTTAGAGAAGAGTAGAACTATTCTGTTAGGATAACGATTTACTTCGATAGAGAGATCACAAAGATCCACATATCAAAAGATTCAAGATCATTTGCACCTAACTTAAAATTGGAATAATAATGTAAAATATAAAAAAACCTGTGCTTAATATGTGTCATATACTTTCTATGTTAAATATATATTTAATATGCTTAATATATAGGAGGTTCTATAGTTTTCATTGTCAAATTATATTGTAAGATAGATAAAAAAGACAGGCCTCATTTGCATTTGAAAATAGAAATGCAGAAATAAGAAAATGAATAATTCTAGTATCAGACTGTTTCTTCTGAAATGGAGAACTACTTTAAGAAAAACGAATTTTCATTTGAATTGGTGAAAAATTGACAACTTTCCCTTACTTTTTAAAATGTAAATAGAGTGGCTGGAAACTAAAAAAGTAATCAAAAAGTAAGATCAGCTTTCTCTGCACCTGTGTCAGCTAACCATAAGGAATTCTGAGGAGAAAAAGTGAAACATTACTTAACATCACCTATTGAGGAACTTTTTATCTTAAGTTCTTTAATAAGTTGCTGTTTAGATTGCAAGAGGATGTTTCATATCCAGAAGCATAACCCTGAAATCTCAAGACTTCTACTTACAATTGCCTATAAAAATATTCTAATTTACTGATTGGAATGTTTTCCATATACAATTAAGAAACAATTTAGCACATTATTATTTTACCTTTGCATTCTTCAATGTAATTTTACATCAGATTTATTGATTATAGATTTGTGTGTCTTTCTCATTATGTGGCTTCACAGTAATTCCCCAGGATACTTTGTCTGTAAAGCCACTTTAAAACGTCATCCACGTCACAAATGTTACAAATCCTGTTACAGCAGATTCTGCACTCTGCACACGTTTTTCCAGTGTGCAGTGAAGTGAAGATAACCGACATGCTGTATAGTGGATGGATTTGGCCTGGAAGTCATCCCAAAGATCTACTGGAGTATAATAGAGCTTCAGACTGGATCAAATAGGAATTCTCAGTGTTTCAACGGAGTAAAGGGAAATTCCACACAAGGCAGTTTTTCCCTCCGTATATAGTAAAGATTTAATGACAGTCTCTGGAAAGATTGTACTGGCAATGTTGGAAGTATCACATTGTCTTTTGGGGATTAATTGTTCCTAAATGTGATACGAACACATTTCCTCAGAGCTCCCGCGTCTTCTAAAGATAGCTGTCATATGTGCTGTGCTTGATTGAAAGGATGCAAAATGACTTTTCCATATTCAACTGTCTCCTCGGCACTTCTCAAATTTTAACCTGTAATGGATTTTAGTGACTAAAAAGGTAGTTGTATGTTGACTGGACAACAGTACATGTTTCCATTCTAATTAGAGAATAGCAGAATGGGAAGTGACCATGGAAATAATCTGATTGATTGATTGATTGGTTTTTGCTTTATCAAGCATGTGAGATATTACATACAAAGCTTTGCTTAGTAACTCCTAATTTCAACATCTCCATCCCAGCTGTATATCCCATTCCGGTTTCTGTTTCTCATCCTCTGTCTCCCCACCCTGTTCCTGGATTTAAACTCTTTGAAATCCATTCTCCACCTCTGAGATTGAGTGGAAAAGCCTAGAAGGCAGCAGATCCTTGAGATTGTGGCCTTGAGGGTTTGAGGGAGAGAAAACTTGCCAAACTTGAATTTCCCTCAACTCTGGTTGGGTTCCTTGTTGGAGTTGCCCTTGGGCAGAAAGCCAGTGTAGTAGAGCACAGTGCGAATCGCAGGGAAATGCCTCTGAAGGCTTATCTATCACAGTGGTTCTCAAAGTGTGTTCTGATGGTCCTTGGAAGGTTTCTGAGTAGCTTTCGGGGGATCTGCAACTCAAAACAAGGCTCAGGGTGATACCAACACATTATTTACCCTTTTCACTCACATTTTATACCAATGGCGCAAAAGCAATGATGTATAAAATGGCTGGTGCCTTAGCACAGATCACGGTAGTGGACCAAGGTGCAGTGGGTACTGTATTCTTTATTGCTATACATGTGCATTCAAACAAAACAAAACAAAGCAATCCACTAGCTTTGCTTAAGAATGTTCTTGATGAAACAATAAGAATCATTAATTGTATTAATTTCAGTCTCTGAGTACACATCTAGAAGAACGAGAAGTGTAAATAAAGCACTTCTACTGCTTACTGAATACAGTGGGTGACCTAAGGAAAAGTCTCCAACCACCTGTTTGAGGACAAACTATGTTATTCAGACCAACTATAGTTATTCAGACTTGCCTGTTTTGTAGACATTTTCTTGAAAATGAAGTGAGCTTTTCACTGGAAGTGAAACCACTAGTAATGTGTGCTGCCAGTAAAAATTAGAATTTTGGAAAACTTGTATCTGCCTCTGTGAAACTGGTTGCTTCCTAATACAGACTTTTCTTGTAAGATCAGTAGTAGTATCAAAATGTGATTTTTTTGTATTGGTTAATGAAATGTGTCAATATTTGGAAGATCTATATACTTCAATAAACCAGTGTTTTCCACATGGCCAAGCATGATATTGCAAAAATCATGCCTGAGTAAAAAAGACCTGTTCCAGCTGTATGCTAGAGCAGTGGATTTTAATAGAACAGAGCACAAAGAATTCACTGATATGGCTTCATATTCCACATTGCAGCTGTCTTTTAAAAACTACAAATTGTCAAGTTTTGGTGTAGTAGTAAAGAATCATATCCACAGTTATCTGAAAAGGCAATTAAAATACTTCTCCTGGCTGGGCATGGTGGCTCATGCCTGTAATCCCAGCACTTTGGGAGGCCGAGATGGGCAGATCACGAGGTCAGGAGGTCGAGACCATCTTGGCCAACAAGGTGAAAGCCCGTCTCTACTAAAAACACAAAAATTAGCCAGGCATGGCGGCGAGCACCTGTAGTCCCAGCTACTCAGGAGGCTGAGGCAGGGGAATTGCTTGAATCTGGGAGGCAGAAGTTGCAGTGAGCCAAGATTGGCCACTGCACTCCAGCCTGGGTGACAGAGGGAGACTCCATCTCAACAACAACAACAACAACAACAGTAACAACAACAACAAATACTTCTCCCTTTTCCTCACACATAACTGTGTGAGAATGCTTTAGTTCATACACATTAAACAAGACTTTTCAAATTTTCCATTAGGTCAGACACTAAGGAGATTTGTGAAATGTAAAATAGTGCCACTCTTCTTATTCATTTTTTTAAAAAATATGGTTATTTTGCATGAGAATATATTATATGTATTAACATGTAATGGGTTACTATACTATTGTTTTTTTTAAAATAAATAACAATAAATATGTATGCATTTCTCAATTTTGAATATAGTAAATATTGGTAGATATGATCCACATGAACAGAAGCCTTTGAAGTCTTCAGTATTTTTTAAGAATATACAGGGAAGATCCTAAGACTACGTAGTTTAAGACTTGCTGCTTTAGACAAATACTTCTGGAAAAAATTCTACAGCAAGTAAAAACCAAAAAACAACAATAAAAACCCAAACATCTCGATTTGCTATTGTGCAAAAAATAATTTTGCAGTGTTTTCATTATTTTTTATAAATAAAAATTTGCAAGTTATTTGCCATAAGAATGAAGATATATATACCTTCTGATTCGGTTCCAAAAGATTGCTGTAATTGTAATTGTGCTAGATAATATATAATAATGGATTAGCCAAATTGTCATTTCTCAAAATTGTTAATTTTTTGGTGTCTATTAATTCTTTACAAAATAAATGTATGCTACTTTATGACACTCACCTTGCATTCCACAACACCATATTCCATTCTGTATTTCCAGTGAGATGCTCAGCACTAAACAGCATAGAGTAGGGTACCCCTCTAAGCCCTGGCCAGCGAGGAGGCTGCTGATAACTCACCTTGTGTGGGGGACAGTCGTTTGTTCTTTGTTTGTTTCTTTTGGAGCTCCAGACCCCTGTCTGTGCGTGAGTTCCCATCCACCACAAGCTGCTGTGGGTGCTGACTGCACAGGGGCTGCACCTACAGGCCTGAAAGGACACCTCTTGGCCTAGGGAACTGCCTTGTGCTGGAGGTGATGGTGCCTTTCCCAGTGGCCTGCAGCCAATGGCTGATGGATGCAGGCATGAAAGGCCCCTTGCCTCCGTGGAGGACCTACTGTAGGTAAGACCTACCCTCCGGTGCAATTTTTATGCTCCACAGCTCTCCAAGTACCAAGCAGAGCCTAGATCGCAACTAAAATCACGCTCTGGCTTTTCCCCTTCCCTATTCTTTCCCCAACTTTACCCCAGGTTCCTCCTGGGTGCTGTTCCTTAATAATAATCCTTCAGGGCCATAGACAAGAATTTTTGTCCTGAATATCCCACCTTAAATGACTGAACTGAGACATAATTCCGTTTGTTCTTGGGGTGAGGGATTTGGGACCCCAGATGGGGCGTTTGAGTACGGACCAATGAGGGTGTGAACATTCCGTTACAAACATTATTCTTTCCTTTTATATCCTTAACTATGACTACACTTTTATAACCTAAGTTTTTGTCGTCATTGATGTGATAAGTGTAAGGAATTCATTGTAAATGTGAAGGCTTATACCTTTGTGAAAACTGTCACTAAAAGAGTTGTTCTCAACTGGGATGATTTTATCCCCCTGGGTGGGACATTTGGCAATTTTTGATTGTTGCCAATGGGGGAAGGGCTGTAGTGCATAAGGGCGGGGGATGAGGCTACACATCCTGCTGTGTACAGACACAGCCCTCTAAAACAAAGAATTTTCCAGCCCATAATGTCAGCAGTGCTAAGCCTGGGAAATCTGACTGAAAGTAAAACAATTTTCCAATATAGTGTTCATTAATAATGGAGGGTAGTCCTGCCACAAAAACTATTTGTGTAACTCAAGTTACAGAAATAAAGACTTATAATTATTTGTCCTCCTTAGAAGATGTGATTGTATCTGTTTTCTTCTTGGTACATCTCATAAGGAGGAAAGAAAAAACCACTTCATGCTAGAAAGTATTCAGTTTCATTGATCTTCCCCAGAAATTGACGAGAGTGATGAAAGCAGAACTGTTTGTGTTAGTTTTAGAGTTCCTGTTTATGTCAAATGAATTTGAATAAAACAACTAGAGCAGAAATTTTAAATAAGTACTCCTCCCATATGCTCATGTTTTCATTTAAGACAAAGTGTAAGAGAAAATGTTGAAAGGCAACAGCCTGATATTCTGGCCATAGTATTCCTGGAATGTTATGGGGTCATTCTCACTCAGCACTTGGCATATTTTCACCTTTAGCAAAACAGTCTTTGTGCTTATGAGTAGTTTGTGAAATAACTGCATTAAGGACTTTTCTGTTCTGGCTTAAATTAAAAAATGATTACTTTGAAGTGTCACTATGTACTATATCTTAAAAGAATAAAACATTAATAAATATCAATTAATTATCCATTGACTTTGACCTGGAATAGCTACTGCTGAGTGCTGTGTATTCATCACAGAAATCTTGACCTTCCCTTTCAGTGTTGTTAGTGGGGCTACCGGCTACTGGGTGCATGTAGATATTAATTTGCTCTAACTCATTCTTGTCACAGTGATATTTCCATTGCATTCCATCCTGTTTGGCTCAAGGCATTTTCAGACTCTTTGGAAAAAAAAAAAAAAATCTTCTTTCTCTTCTCTATAAAGTCTTTTCTACTTCTAATTCTTTGTCTTTACTCTATACTATCCCCAAATCTGAGAGCAAAAATTCCTTTTGGTTTCTTGTTCATGAACATGTTTATGTATGAACTTTCTTTTACAGTAAAAGATTAATTGGCAGTGTGCCTTTTGGCTCAAGTTTGCCTTTTGTTCTCTGGCTCTGTTATCTCTCTTGGCCCAAGTTCAAGCATCTCCTTCAGCATCCACTTCTGTGGTGTGTCCTGTCTTTGCAGGTAGGAACTCAAGGTGTCTGGTTTTAAGCCAAATATTCTCAGCAAAAGTAGAATTGACCCATAAATACTTTTGATTCTATTCTTAAAGAAGTCGCCTTCAACTTCTCTCATTTACAGTGGACTACATATATTGCGAGGCTTCAGTAATGGAGGAAGCAAGAATATGATCCAGATATTTTAAAGGGAAATATACTGAAAATCGAGTCGTGGTTGCATTTTTCTCCCCCTTCATAAATGGCAATACATTTCTCAGTTTTGTTTGTCCAGTGAATTTGAAAAATTAGCCCAAAAAGTACAAATGGAGTGATGGTCTATTTCACTGTTTTCAAATGTTTATTTATTTATTTTTTAATACAGATTTTAAAAATTTAATTTAATTTGAAGTTCCAGGGTACCTGTGCAGGTTTGTTACGTAGGTAAACATGTGCCATGGTAGTTTGCTGCACCTGCCAACCTATCACCTAGGTATTAAGCACGGCATGTGTTAGCTATTTTTCCTGATGCTTTCCACCCGCCTCCAACCCAGTTCCTTCCCTGACAAGCCCCAGTGTGTGTTGCTCCCCTCCCTGTGTCCATGTGTTCTCACTGTTCAACTCCCACTTATAAGTAAGAACTTGCGGTGTTTACTTTTCTGTTACTGCTTTAGTTTGCTGAGAATAATGGCTTCCAGCTCCATCCATGTCTCTGCAAAGGACATGATCTCATTCCTTTTTACAGCTGCATAGTATTCTATGGTGTATATGTACCACATTTTCTTTATCCAGTCTATCATTGATGGGCATTTGGGTTGATTCCATGTCTTTGCTATTGTGAATAGTGCTGCAGTGAACATAGGCGTGCATGTATCTTTACAGTACAATGACTTACATTCCTTGAGTATATACACAGTAACGGGATTGGTGGATCAAATGGCATTTCTGGTTCTAAATCTTTGAGGAATCAAAAATCTGTCTTCCACAGTGGTTGAACTAATTTACATTCCCACCAACAGTGTAAAAGCGCTCCTATTTCTTTACCATCTTGCCAGCATCTGTTGTTTCTTGACTTTTTAAATAATCACCATTCTGATTGGCATGAGATGGTATCTCATTGTGGTTTGATTTGCATTTCTCTGGTGATCAGTGATGTTGAGCTTTCTTTCATGTTTGTTGGTTGCATGTATGTCTTCTTTTTAGAAGTGTCTGTTCGTGTCCTTGGCCCACTTTTTAGTGGGGTTGTTTTGTGTTGGTGGGTGGTTTTTTTGGTTTGTTGTTTTTTGTTTGTTTGTTTGTTTGTTTTGTTTTGTTTTTGAGATGAAATCTTGCTGTGTCACCCAGGCTGGAGTGCAGTGGCACAATCTCGGCTCACTGCAATCTCTACCTTCTGGGTTCAAGCAATTCTTCTGTCCCAGCCTCCTGAGTAGCTGTGACCACAGGTGTGCACCACCACCCCTGGCTAATTTTTGTATTTTCAGTAGAGACGTGGTTTCACAATATTGGCCAGGCTGGTCTCGAACTCCTGACCTCGTGATCTGCCCACCTCGACCTCCCAAAGTGCTGGGATTACAAGTGTGAGTCACCGCGCCTGGCCATGGTTGTTTGTTTCTTTCTTGTAGATTTGCTTAAATTCGTTGTAGATTCTGGACATTAGACCTTTGTCAGATGGATAGGCTGCAATAATTTTCTCACATTCTGTGGGTTGTCTGTTCACTCTGATGGTATTTTCTTTTGCTGTGCAGAAGCTCTTTAGTTTAGTTAGATTTCATTTGTCAATTTTTGCTTTTGTCACAATTGCTTTTGGTGATTTCACAATAAAATCCTTGCCCATGCTTATGTCCTGAATGGTATTGCCTAGATTTTCTTCCAGGGTTTTTATAGTTTTGAGTTTTACATTTCAGTCTTTAATCCATCTAGAGTTAATTTTTTGTATAAGGTGTAAGGAAGGAGTCTAGTTTCAATTTTCTGCATATGGCTAGCCAGTTCTCCCAGCACCTTTTATTAAATAGGGAATCCTTTCTCCATTGCTCCTTTTTTTTTTAGATTTATTGAAGATCAGCTGGTTGTAGATGTGTGGTTTCATTTCTGAGTTATTTGTTCTGTTCCATTGGTCTATGTGCCTGTTTTTGTGCCAGTACCATGCTGTTTTCCTTACTGTAGCCAGATGTACAAAGAGAAGTTGGTACCATTTCTTCTGAAAGGATTCCAAACAATTGAAAAGGAGGGACTCCTCCCTAACTCATTTTGTGAGGCAAGCATCATCCTCATACCAAAACCTGGCAGAGATACAACAACATAAGTTTCAGGCCAATATCCCTGATGAACATCGATGCAAAAATCCCCAATAAAATCGAATCCAGCAGCACACTAAAAAGCTTATCCACCACAATTGAGTCGGCTTCATCCCCAGGATGCAAGGCTGGTCCAGCATGGGCAAATCAACAAGTGTAATTCATCACATAAACAGACTGTTTAAGACAAAAAACACACGATTATCTCAATAGGTGGAGAATAACCCTTCAATAAAATTCAGCATCCCTTTATATTAAAAACTCCCAATAAACTAGGTATTAAAGGAACATACCTCAAAATAGTAAGAGTCATTTATGAGAAACCCACAGCCAATACCAATATCATACAGAATGGACAAATGCTAGAAGCATTCCCCTCCAAAACTGGCACAAGACAGGATGCCGTCTCTCACCATTCTTGTTCAACATAGCATTGGAAGCTCTGGCCAGGGCAATCAGTCAGGAGAAAGAAATAGAGGGTACGCAGGAAGAGAGGAAGTCAAATTGTCTTTGTTTGAAGATGACATGATCCTATACCTAGAAAATCCCCATCGACTCAGGCCAAAAGCTTCTTAAGCTGATAAGCAACTTCAGCAAAGGCTCAGGATGCAAAATCAATGTACAGAAATCACAAGCATTCCTAAACACTAACAACAGACAAGCAGAGAGCCAAATCGTGAATTAACTTCATTCACAATTGCTACAAAGAGAATAAAATACCTAGGAATACAGCTAACAAGGGAGGTGAAGGACCTGTTCAAGGAGAACTACACTGCTCATGGAAATCAGAGAGGACACAAGCAGATGGAAAAACATTCCATTCTCGTGGATAGAAAGAATCAATATTGTGAAAATGGCCATACTGCCCAAAGTAATTTATAGATGCAATGCTATTCTTATTAAACTACATTGACATTCTTCACAGGAGTAGAAAAACTATTTTAGAATTCTTATGGAACCAAAAAGAACTCGCATAACAAGGACAGTCCTAAGAAAAAAGAACAAAGCTGGATATGTCATACTACCCAACTTCAAATTCGGATTTGCAGGTTGAAATGCTTACAACCTTATGCTGCCCATCCTTAACCTCTAAGTACAACGAATTTTTGTAGTGCTTTTCAAATTCACGATTCAACATGATACAAAACTGGATTACAGACAATTATATTTCCCATATTTAAAATATGCACTTGTGCCACAAAATTTTTCTATAATGATCATTATATATATGTGTAATATTATATAAGCATGAAATATAATATAATATTATATATGTCATATATAATATATAACCATAAAAGTAGATTTTACATTTATGATTAGCTAAAAAATTTTGAGACGGAAACTCTGCCTTTTGCGTATTAGGCATTCTCTTGTCTTTCCTAATCCCTAGTTAAAAATGAACTTTACCATGTAAAAATCTGTTAATTTGAAGTCAAAGCATGGCTGTATATTCTAGTTAGTTTAATTTTTTTTTTTTTTTTCTGTAGCAACTTGTTGGTTTGGATATTGCCTATTTTGAGGTTCTTCCTCTTTCCCCTCCCCTGCCCTCCAATTCAGTGTACCTGCTACCTCTCTAAGTGTCAAAGACAAATGATGGATGGTTGTTCAGCTTCTTTGAAATGCAGCATGGTTTAGTGCCTTTTTATACTTGACTTTCATCACTAGTGTTGATTGATGGTATGTTATTTACCTGGCATTGAAGGACTACTAGTTTATAACATTCAAGGTAGTGTACAATGCAGAAATTTCTTTCTACTGGGGAAGGTTAATGACCTACCAAAAGAGGAGGGGTCAGTGGATGCTGGGAATAATTGATATATTCTGAAGCCAAGATTGACTTGTGGGGTAATTTTCATATCCTTATGATAATTAAGTTAGTAGATTTTCATCTTTTTAATTGCCCTCAATTTCTTCAGAAGGGGGATTTAGGATGATTGGCCTTTTATGGTCTACTTGCTGAAAAATATCTATGCAAAGCTTGTATTCAGAAACTAGAGTCCTTTTATTCTTGTCTTGTTTAGGTGATGTCATCCCACAATAACACTTGCCTGGTGTTTGTGTAGGGGAGACAATTTTATTGGTTGTACTGCAGAGACCAAGAATACGTTTTGTACTTCATTTACATTCCCCAGAATATTTAATATAATGTTGATGACATGGTAAGAACACAACATCTCAGTATTTTGTGGCTAAGTGAATGACAATACATAACCTTAATTCTAATTTGGTATCAATCTCATTTTTTAAGCTTTCTGTTTTCAGAAAATGAGAAAGGGCAGCAAAGGTTTTGTTGCAATATGATTTTCAGAATCTTGAATTTACAAGTTTTTTGTTTGTTGTTGATTATATCATGGTTATACTATAGACGATTGTGAATCAAAGAAGGAAAAAAGAGAAAATATGTATGCAGACTGAAGTCATAGACAGTTTTTGATGGGATAAATGTTGCAAAAAATACTTGCATTAGGCTTAAGTTTGTGTGTTCAGGATTTAAATTTTTTTTTTAGTTCATTTTCAGGTCACATTTTAGTTTTATGTTTCTTAAAATAACAGATTAATGGAGCATTACAACATCAAACAGTTTTGAATGTTTCAAGTATTGAAACACAGTATGCTGAAATGTTTGAAAAGTAAAAGCAGTCTAAAGGCCAGGATTTCCATAAGATCGACATAAATGAGTGGAATATCATCTGTTAACTTTTAAATAAATTTCAGATTGGTTTGTATCTGGGAAGAGGACCCTTTTCTATGCAGGCTGGGCGGGGGAATGCGGGCATTCCAAGTGGTTACAACTACATGGAGTTAATATCGAATGTGCCATTTTATAGCATACACAGATTCAGAAGCTGAAAAGATACTGAGACAGTATAATATGAATTTATCATCAATGTCATAGCATAAAACTGAAGCAACTACTTTTTATACTGTTTTAAGGAAAAACCTATCGTAATATGGTGACTGTACAACATTAAAGCAACAATCTGGAAATAAATTGTCAGGTATGTAGTCACAGGTTCAAAGAATGACTAGAAACTGAGGAACTTTCACATAGTGTATAGGAATTTATAACAAGTTCTGACAGCACTGGTAACTGATTAAAAATACCTAATAAGGCTGCTGGATTTGTTAATGAGTACTTTTAAGGCAAAATTGGCAATAAAACAATAGCATTTGTTTAAACAGAAAAAAATTTCCCTGCATTCCTTCTTTTGAAAGGAAACAGCCGCATTATGGGTGTTCTCACAGTTATATGTTGAAACAAGGCACCTTTTCAACAACTGTCAAGTTTAGCGTTTCAAAGGCATGTTGAAGAATTAAGATGGGGTGTGTGTAAATAAATGTGCTGATCGCATAAAGGCTGCTTCTAGTTTTGCTTAAGTGATTTCAGGGCTTCTGAAGGAGCAGTTTTCACCCTTAAATATCTAAGTCAATACTTCTTCTTTGGTAAGAGAGGTGACCTTAAAAATTTCCTTGGTCTAAGTGAAAATACTGGCCAATTCAAGACACAGCAATGTAGATCCATGCTTGTTCTTTAACTCTCTGACCAAAAGTTTTAAAACATTCCAAATTGATTTTCACTGATGGAAGGGATTCCCATTTATATTTTATTTTTAAAATAAATGAAAATTAGGTTATCAATCAAAGGTGATTTGAAAAACTTCTACTCCATTTCCAGCGTGATGTAAGAGAACCCAACAGCAGTCACAGGTACTCTGCTTTCCCTCTAATAATCTGTGATCTAATTGGTAAAATTAGATCAGTATGCAAAACTGTTAGATGAGTTAATAGTCAAATGGTAGACTTTTAAAGACTCCTAGATCCGGCGGTTCAATTTTGTTACACATCTTCTAGGAAGCTTAGAAGACTACTTTGGTTGATTCACTACCTGTTGCATCTTTAGCCTTGACTTAATAATGAAGTAAAAATAATAAAACAAAAGACAATAACAAAGTCAACAGACAATCCTTTCTCCCAAATAAACCCAACAACAACAACAACAACAAAAAACAAAGTACTCAAATAGCTGTGGAGGATTTTTAGAAAGTGGGAGTTTTTTGAAATGTAATTAAATTTAATTTAGTTTTTAAAAGACCTTTTAAAACATTTCAATGGGCAAAGCCTTTTTTAATTGAGATGAAACTCACATAACATAAAATTAACTATTTTGATGTGTACAATTCAGTGGGATTTCGTGTATTCACAGTGTTGTGGAACCATAACCTTTACCCAGTTCCAAAACATTTTCATCAACCCAAAGGAGATCCTTTTCATAAACCACTAATCTGTTTTTTGTCTCTGTGGATTTTCCTGTTTCAGACATTTAGAATCATACAATATATAACTTTTTATGTCTGATTCCTTTCAGTTAACATGTTTTCAAGATTCAGCCTTGTTATAGCATGTATGAGTACTTCATTCCTTTTTGCAGCTGAATAATATTCCATTGTGTAGCTATTCCACATTTTGTTTATCCATCCATTCACTGATGGAAATTTATTTATTTTTCACCTTTTGGTTATTTGTTAATAGTGCTGATATGAACATTAGTGTACAGATACGTGTTTGAATACCTGTGTTCAAGTCTTTGCGCTACATAAATTGGAATGGAATTGCTAAGTAATCTGATAGTTCTATGTTAACTTTTCAGGACAAAGCCAAAGTATTATTCATGGTGACTGCATCTTTTACATTGTAGCAAAATACACAAGGCTTCCAATTTCTCAGCATCCTCACCAGCACTTGTTATTTCAGCTTTTTAAAAAATTAGAGCCACCTTAGTGGATGTGATATGGTATCTCATTATGATTTCAATTTGCATTTCCCTATGCAAGACGTTCAAAATGATTTTGAACGTCTTTTCATGTGCTTGTTGATCATTTGTGTACCTTCTTAGGATAAATGTCTGTTCAAGTCCTTTTCCAATCTTTAAATTGCATTGTTTGTCTGCTGTTGAATTGTGGTGCTTTAAAAATATATATGTATATATTACATGTATAGATATATATACGTGTATATATATACACACACACACACACAGAGAATTTTCTACATATAAGATTATGTCTTCTGTAAATACAGATAGTTTTACTTCTTCCTTTCCAATTAAAATACCCTTTATTTCTTTTTCTTGGCTAATGGCCTTTGCTTGAACTTCCAGTATAATGCTGGATAAAAGCGGTGAAAGTAGCATCCTTGTCTTATTACTGAACTTAGAGGGAATGTTTTCAGCCTTTCATCACTGAGTATATGTTAGCCACGGGTTTTTCCTGAATGCACTTTATTACGTTAAGGATGTTCCATTTTCTTCCTGGTTTATCATGTGTTTTTACCATGAAAGCATGTTGTATATGTTCAAATGTTGTTTCAGCTTCACTTGAGATGATTGTGTTCCCCCCATCATTCTATTAATGTGGTGTATGATATTCATTGTATATACACCCTTGTATTCTTGGGATAAATCCCAATTGATCATGGTGTATGATTCTTTTAACTTGCTACTTCATTGGTTTACTAGTCTTCTGCTGTGGATTTTTGCATTTATATTTAGTAGGGATATCTATTTTTAGTTTTCTTTTTTTATGTGCTGCCTTTGGCTTTGGTGTCAGGGTAATTCTGGCCTCCTAGCTTGATTTAAGAGGTGTTATTTTCTTTTGTAATTTTCTGGAAGAGTTTAAGAAACATTGGTATTCCTTCTTTTTTAAATACTTCCTAGTATTTTGTGTGAAACCATCTTTAGTACTTTTCAAAAATGGCAAATATGGACAATTAAACCTAAAGTAGCAGAATTCAGATGGAAATGTTTTAAATTTGGCAATAGCAAAAAATTATAAGTTCAAAACATATCTGCCCAAACAATGACTAATACCACTTTCAAAATTATCTTCTTAATAGATAGTGAAGGGATATAACATTGTTTTTATATCATTTCAAGATGGGGCAAAAGTTAACTTCCCTTAAGTAAAGTCTACACCTATACAAAATGCTGTTCAATATGTTCTCGTGTTTGATAGCGTGGTAGAGTGAATATATTTAACAACATATTGTATTTTTCAAAATATCTAGAAGAGAAGATTTGAAATGTTACTGACAGAAAGAAATGATAAATGTTTGAGGTGATGGACATCCTAAATACCCTGACCTGATCATTACACGCTCTGTGCATGTATCGAAATATGTACCCCATCAATATGTATAAGTATTATATACAGTAAAGAATAAAATATGTTGAAAAATGGAGACAGTTACCCAAATAAATAGGAATATAATTGAGACATGGGTTGATATTCTAACGTATTCAGACTATTATCTTAATTCTCCGTTTCACTTTACCCATATAAAAATAATCCCAGTTACTCTTAGTTGGAAATTTGTTTCAACTGGAAAGAGAAAAATATCTCCAAATAATTTTACAATTTTATTTTCTCTCCTAGACTCATTGTTTTTTCCACAATATCAGGTTAATGTTTTAAAAATCTTTGCACAACTTCTGTTTGGTTAAGATTTTCTATTTTATGTACATAGGCACACACACATATGTATTAGTAGATCATTCAGATAGACAACTAACTAGATTTAAAAATAGTAAGCCATGGTTTATACATCACATATAAATCTAGATACCAATAGTGACATTATCATCATGAATATTAGTTCCAGAAAGTACAGATCAGAGAATATTTGGGAAGTCAGATTCAAAACGATGTCTGACATCGAGGAATGATGATGAACAGTCATGAGAATAAGAATTGAGTATCATTTTGTTTTTGAGTAGAAATGATATTAATGTTTAGATGGCTCCTGTCAGCATTAAATACACAGTTAAGTACAGACCTTCAGGGGCAGGGAGTTGGTGATTTTTCTAACTCTTAAAGTAAGTATACTATACAAAAAGCACTATTTTGTCTGCCTGAAATTTCAGAAATGTAAACACTGTGAATTGGCCTAGTGCTTGGGTTATTGGCAGACCTTTCACAAGAAAGTTTTTAGACAGCTTCTATGTGAATCATACCGGCTTTTCTTAAGATAAGGGATTCATATTAGAAGGCTTGACTCAC
Source organism: Piliocolobus tephrosceles (assembly GCF_002776525.5). Classification (NCBI taxonomy): domain Eukaryota; kingdom Metazoa; phylum Chordata; class Mammalia; order Primates; family Cercopithecidae; genus Piliocolobus; species Piliocolobus tephrosceles. The sequence continues at coordinate 2,839,137 of NC_045436.1, read as the reverse complement.
TCTGACATTTTATATGACTTTCTATTATTGAAACAACTCTAAAGGTCTTTTGAGCATTCTATTCACAGTGTCACCTAATCATAACGTATATTAGCTTCTGAAGTTTAAGCAGCTTATAGGCAGAGTTCACATAATTACTGTGAACGCCTGGCATCTATACAGCAAGCGTTCAATACATATTTATTCAATAACTAATCTTACAGTGAAGAAGCAGCATGAACTGGGAATTTCTTTCCATTCCAGTTCTAAAGTTTAGACTCATTCTAAGAAGTATGAATGCTTAGATTTGTGACCTTAATGTACCCAGATTTCAGTTTTCTTGAACTGAGTTTGATGAGTGCGTTTCTGAAGCCCCTTCTAGCTTCTAAATGTAATGACATGAGTTCAAGACGAGACTTGTGAGCACCTTTCCAACTAAACTCAGTTCTCAGGGTCTTTCACCACATCTTGTAAAAGGTAAAGTTGAATGGACTTCTATCACTTGGATCTTATTTAACTTGAATTGCTAAAAATACATGTACAGCAAATACTGAAATTAAACAGCATCTACAAATGCAGGCATTACTCTCAGACATTTTCTAAGTAGAATACATGGCCTCTGCTCCCACCGAGTTTATAATCTAGTGCAGAAAAAAAGAAATATATACAAACTGATGCGACTGACATGAGGGAATTTAGGGGGAGTTGGACAGTGTTTTATGATTTCTTTACTGTGAGTCTATATTTAGTTGAGTCTTGAAATAAGTATATGTAGCAATGAAGAAGAAAATTACAAAAGCTTTAGAAAATAAGAAGCCCATATAGAGAAGACTGAGGAATTATTTGTTTTTAAGAGCATATTCAGTATTTTCTGAATCCATGCTAAACCCTTCCTTTTCTTCTCTAAGCTTTCTCCAGATAAAATGTGGCACAGCCTCTGGGACAGTCCCCTCCAGACTCTGGTCATATTGACGGCCGTAGAGAGTCAGAGCCATGATTTTTGTCTTACGCCTCTTTTCTCTATTTACCCAGTGTTTTCTTTTAATCGATTCACTGCTTATACTTAAACAAATGTTTGTTAGAATAAATTTAAATAGAAAACCCAATTCATTATATATAGATGGTAATTATAAAAATAAGTTCAATGAAAATAAAACAATCTTCAATTCTTCCTGTGTACTGTTGACTTCCTGAAGTGTCTATACCTGACCTTCTCTCTCTGTCTCTCTCTCTTTTTTTAATTGAACCTTAGCACATGTCAGAGAGTGTATTAAAAGTGGTACTATTGCCAAGTGAGACATCTTCCTTGGGGAATTCAGAAGTACTGAGAAGAGTTGAAAGAGAATGGAGAGGGAATCAGTCTGTGGGGATGGTCTTATAACCAGGTGGCTTTGTTTATGCATACTCCGGAAAACACCATGCTTCTCTGCAGGGAGGCTGGAGGAAGCACTGTTAGTGTTGTTTCCATGGTTTTGTTAGATGTCAAACTCAGAGACATTTTTTGAGTTAAGTGACTCACACACTGAAGACAAGCATGAGGAGTTCAAGCCATCACATGTTCTAAGTTACCGAGTATAATTGCAGTGGATTCCCTACCTGAAACTGAGTCAACCAGGAAAATTGTTCATTTAAATTCTTTTTCCTCTTCTCTCGTCACCTATGGTGAATTTTTCCAATGATAAAATCAATTGATTTTTACCTTATGACAGTGGGAGAGGACAAGTAATAAATGTAGGAAAACCAGGAACCAAATGTGATTTAACATACTTGGAATTCACAGATAGCAGTGATAGAAAGTCGAGCTTTAAAAGCATAATAAGAAATCCCTTAATTTTGTTAAAGAAAGAAAATATATGCACTGGTAGATCATAAATAAAATATTCCAAGTATAGTTACCAGCCCCGATGAGTGAGATACATGCTTAGAGACAGTGGTGATTCTTATTTAACATTAATAACCACAAACTGTGCACCAGATGCTATGAACTCAAGTCCAAGGTAAATGATATAATAAATATCATCATCACTACAGAATATATTAAAATATTACTTTACTTTAGAAGTTGCCTTTCAAGTTAACTAGTATTTGAGCACTTTGTATACAAAAAAATAAGGTAAAATAATAGTGAAGAATCCAAGATTATGGGATAAAAGCCATCTTCAAGGAGCTTATGATGTACGACAGTAATATCCGTTAGTGAAAAAGCATAGCCTTGTAAGAGGGGCTTGCAGGGATTTAAAAGAAGAAAGGAGCACACTGGAAAAGGAGGTGGCTTCGTGAAGGAGCATTTGCTACGGAGTGTGAAGAAAGGGCAGGCTCTTGACAGGGAATTATATAGGGTGTGGGGTGTAGTGCATTTGGGTGGGCATCTACGACGGCGAGACAAGTGGAAACTGCAGTGAGAAAGTGTGTTGGATGGTTAGTGCGAAGCCCAGGTTTGTTGGAATATAGGGGAACAGGAAGAGCTGAAGTTGGGAAGACAGGCCAGGATGAAGGAAGGTAAACAAACCAGGATTTGTGACTAGCACAGAACAGAGTTTGCAGAATTAAGTGTCACTCTAATGTCAAGGACAGGCCCAAGCGATGGCTCTAACATTAGGTGAGATGCATGGTCTTTTAAGCATCATCATTGCCAGAGCTCCTAGATAGCTACTCGTAAGGATAGTAGGTACCATTTGTTGAATGCATATCAAGTGTTGGGCATAGCACTGGGTGGCTTAGGCACACTGTACTTTTGTGACAGAGGTATCATCTTTATTTTTCCAGACCACAAAAAAATAGAGCCTCGTAAGGAGCTTGCAGTCAAGGATAAATAATTTGTATCACTCTAGTACGAGCAGTTAGTTTATTACCTGGGTATCATCAATGAAGAATGGACTCATAAATGTTTTGTAGTTAACATGCAAAGTCCTAGAACCGTCTCCCACATGAGATTTCTAAGCAGTTCTTCCAGTCTGTAATGTTTGGTAATGAAATGCAAATGACAATAAAAGGACCCAGTTCCATTCGAGAGTCATAGTTCATCACAAATCACAAGGGTTTTCTACGGCAAGCAGCTTCTTGAGAATCACAGTCACACTTCACATGGCCATCAGCCATTTTTCAAGATGCCACGTTTCAGGCGGGGCTATTAATCCCATTTCTTGCATATTTCAATCTCATTTTACAGTGCGAAATTGCTAGGAGACACACATTTATCAGTATGTTCCATAATGTTATTTGTTTGGCGTGACTTCCTTCAGTACATCGTATTTTTTGTTACATGATCAATATGAGAGTCTTCTCTCCAGAAAAGGCAACTAATCTTGCTACCTAGTTTGAAGCGGATGACTTAAACTATTTACAAAAATCCCTCTGGTTATTTTTCTTTCCCGAGTCTCTTTCCTTATCCTTAGGCCCCTTTATAAATAAGCCTGTTTCTTTGCAGTCTGTGGCTCCAAAACATGAATGATTATTGGAATATCAGATTTAGTTGGCAGCTGTTTATATTAATGTAACAAGGTGACATTGGTTTGGTCTAGAACTAGAAGTTATTTTTAGGAGAGACTGAAAAACTGTTCATTAAAAACTATGAGAAATGTTTTTGGCTTCTAAGAGAAGTCTGTTAATCAGGGTTCTCCAGAGAAACAGAACCAAGGTGGGGGGGAGAGAGAGG
>NC_045436.1:2785744-2835103 GCF_002776525.5 Piliocolobus tephrosceles | reverse complement strand
AGATTCTGGTCTGGAATGGAGAAATCGGAAGTTATGGCTCCAGAGGACTAAACTGTCCTGCTCTATTATTGTGAAAGGCTGTCTCTGCAGGTTTTGTTTCCTTTGGAGAACTGCTTGTTTTCAAAATCTAAATTTATACTGCCACGAGTATTTTAATTATTGCTTGTCCTTGGAAAGTTTGTATGTGCGTTGTCCATCTAGGAAATGTTTTGAGCCTTTGCTCATTGGAGGTTGGGAGCCAAGGAAGGGAGGCACACCACGGAGTTGCTTGGCGGTAGTCGAGGAGCTATGCCGACAGGGGACGGGGAATGGTGGTGCTGGGACTGTAAGTTATTCTGTGTGCTCTGTTCCCCCGTGATTATGGAAACTCTAGCAGACCCCCTTAGAAATAACAGCCCCATCTCTGATAGTCCTTGGGAAAGCCATTCCCTTGACAACACCATAGTGAGTACATGTTATGGACTGAATGCTTATGTACCCCCAAAATTCATATGTTGAAATCCTAACCCTAAAACTAATGTTATTAGGAGATGGGGCCTTAGTAGGTCATTAGGTCATTAGAGTGGAGACCTCATGAATGGAATTAGTGCCCTTATAAGAAGAGACATGAGAACTTGCTTCCTCTCTCTGTTCTCTTTCCCATGAGAACACAGTGAGGAGACAGCCAGTCACCTGTAAACCAGGAAGCAGGCTCTTATCAGACATGGGATGTGCTAACACATTGATCTTGCACTTCCCAGCCTCAAGGACTGAGAAAAATAAATGTTGTTTAACACCCCCCAGTCTATATGGTAATTTGTTATAGTAGCTGGAACTAAGATGGTGTTGCCATAGTGGTTACAAGTAGGGCAAATGAATTCATGCATTGAACAAATGTTTACTGAGCCTCCACTCTGTGCTAGTTACATCAGAGAGGCAGCTTGGAATAAAATGGAGCAGGAAGTGCTAGCCAGTGCAATTTGGCAAGAGAAAGAAATAAGAGGCATCCAAGTAAGGAAGGAAGAAATCAAACTCTCTCTCTTTATTAATGATATGATTCTCTTCTTAGAAAACCGTACAGGCTCTGCCAAAGGCTACTAGAACTGATAAATGATTTTAGCAAGGTTTCGGGATAGAAAATCAATATATAAAAATCAGTAGCATTTTTATACACCAATAACAGCCAGGCTGAGTGTCAAATCAATAATCCAATGCCATTTACAATAGCCACAAAAATAATGAAATACCTAGGAATATAGCTAACCAAGGAGGTGAAACATCTCTACAAGGAGAACTACAAAACACTGCTGGAAGAAATTAGAGATGATGCAAATAAGTGGAAAAACTTTCCATGCTCATGAATTGGAAGAATCAATGTTGTTAAATGACCGTACTACCCAAAGCAATTTACAGATTCAACACTATTCCTATCAGATGATCAATGTCATTCTTCACAGAATTAGAAAAACACTATTCTAAAATTCATTTACAACCAAAAGAGTTGAATAGTCAAAGAAATCCTAAGTAAAAAGAACAAAGCCAGAGATATTATACTACCTGACTTAAAACTATACTATGAGGCTATATTATACTACCTGACTTAAAACTATACTACAAAGCAGCATGATATTGGTACAAAAACAGACACATATAATAAGGGAACAGAATAAAAAACTCAGAAATAAAGCCACACACCTACAGCCATCAGATCTTCAACAAGGCCAACAAAAATAAGCAATGGGGAAAGGGCTTTATATTCAATAAATGGTGATGGGATAACTGGCTAGCCATATGCAGAAGAACGAAACTAGACCCTTGCCTTTCACCAATACAAAAAGATGGAGTGAAGATTTAAATGTAAGACCTCACACTATAAAAATCCTAGGAGAAAACCTAGGAAATACCTTTCTTGACATTGGCCTTGGCAAGGAATTTTTAGCTTAGTCCCCCAAAGCAATTGCAACAAAAACAAAAATTGACAAGTGGGAGCTAATTAAACTAAAGAGCTTCTGCACAGCGGAAGAAACTATCAACAGAGTAAATAGACATCCTACAAACTATGCCGCTAACAAAGGTCTAGTATCTGGAATCTATAAGGAACTTCAACAAATCAACGAGCAAAGAACAACCCAATTAAGCAAAGGAAATGAAAAGGCATTTCTCAAAAGAAGGCATACAAGTGGCTAAGAAACATATAATAAATGCTCACTATCACTGATGATCAGAGAAATGCAAATTAAAACCACAATAGATACCATCTCACATCAGTCACAATGGCTATTATTAAAAGGTCAAAAAATAACAGATGCTGGCGAGACTACAGAGGAAAGGGAACACTTATATACTGTTGGTGGGAATGTAAATGAGTTCAACTACTGTCAAAGAAATCCATTTGGAGATTTCTCGAAGAACTTAAAACAGAACTACCATACGACCCAGCCATCCCATTACTGGGTATATCCCCATTGGGAAATAGATAAACACATTAAAATATTGAACTTTGTTAGTAATCATAAATGCAAATTAGAAGAATGAGATATAGCTAGGATTTTTATCTTTAACTTTACAAAACTTGAAGATTTATAATATCTACTGATATTGAGAATTACAAAACAAGAACTCTTACAATTGCAGTTGGCTCACATAGAATTTAGTACATCAAGTTTTAAAGTTAATTCGAGATTATCTCTCAAAATCAAAAATGTGTCATCCCTTCAACTCAATAATTCCTCTTATAGGAAAATAGATAAGTATACCAAAGAGACACATACACTTGTATATCTATTGCCCCACTATTCACAATAGCAAGGACATAAAATCAACCGAGGTGCTCATCCCTGGCGAACAGGATAAAGAAAATGTGATATGTATACACCGTAGAAAACTACATAGCCACAAAAAAAGAATGAAGTCATGTCCTTGGTAGCAACACGATGCAGCTGGAGGCCACAATCCTAAGTAAATTAACATAGGAACAGACAATCAAATACCACATGTTCTCACTTATAAGCGGGGGCTAAACATTGAGCACACATGGACATAAACATAAGAAAAAGAGACACCAGGGACTACCAGAGGGGAGGTGGAAGGAGCAAGGCACGGCTTGAAAAACCAGCTGTTGGGCACTATGCTCACTACCTGGGTGCAATACGCCCATGTGAGAAACCTGCATATGTACCCCCTATAACTGAAGTAAAAGTTGAAATTAGAAAATTAGAACAAACGAAACAAGTACTTTTCTTCAGGAAGTTCTCATGAGGAGATATCGATGATAAAGAAAGAAAAAATATATAAAGTAAATAATAAATGCTGAAAAAGAAACACAGAGTACAGGGGCTAGAGTTCCAGAGAGGTTCTATTATAGATGGAGTGTTTCGGGTTGACTGGGATGAATCATCCCAGAATTACATTCCAAGTTCAGAGCTGTTTCTGTTAAGCTCCCATTCATCTCATTTGTAGTTGGGGAATTTGGTCAGATGGACACATAACTGCATACCTTTTTTTTAGGGAGAGCTCAACAATGTGACACTGTTTATGTTGACGCTGTTGAAACAGTGTGTCAGCAAATCCCTGTCTTTTCCCCTGTCCAGTGTCCTTAATAGGGGAGGAGATGTTGAAACCTGATCCCTTCAAAGAGTCCAAGGCATAGCCATGTAAGCCGGAGTCATATGAATTGGTAGTCGAATCTAATGCTTGTAGCAATATTCCTGTCATGAACAGAATACACTGAATTTGTCATTTATCATTTTAACAATTCTTGAATTATACTATTATGTATGTAATAGGTCCTAATTTGGTTTTATTTTACTTAAACTTACTTATGTACACACTTTTAAGTAGGCACTGAACAATTCTGCTAAAGCATTAATACAAAAATCAATGTCACATCAAATACATAAAGTGGTAAATATTTTTGTGTAAAAAGTAAAAAGCATCTCTTAAACCCTAACTTTGAAACGGATTGATATGCAAACCTAAATTTGTTTTGCAAAGCCACTGTTTCAATGGAAAGCAATGCGTAGGAAGAGAAATCACGTGACAATATATTCCTCCCTAGTAATATGAAATGGATCAAGGAAGCAGAAGATGTATCTAGTTAACTTTGATTGATGCTTCAAGAGGATTTTGTAAGTGTTATTGTGGATGTAAAAGTTTTTCTAAGAAGTTGGGAGATTATTTCAGGTAACCCTCAACCTAACAGTTGTTCCCATCCTTCAAAGTCTAGAGTACTGCAGTACCTTGCAGGTAGAGAGGACACTTTGCAGATGGCATTGGAGAAAAACTGTGCCCTTTACTCTCCCAACCACTGAACAGATCTCAATATTGCTATTAGAAAGAAATTAGTCATGAGCTATTGGCAAGTGACTGAGTAAGATGTCTGAGTATTTTTAAAAAGTTTTGGTGGATTGAAAACTCTCTGCAATAACCTTCCAAAGCACAATGCAGGGATGGGACTGGCTAATATAAAGCTGCCTGTTATTAAATTATCCTGGGATGGGAAGCAAGCTATTATAGAGTTACCTGGGATGGTAGGGAGCAGAAAAGCAACAAATGCTGAGGAATTGGATGAAACGACAACAACAAAAAATGAATCTAAATCCAAGCAAAGTTATCTTGTAGACTGTTCCTGACCAAGGATTTAGAAGAGAGCTTTCATTTATTTATTTATTTATTGAGACAGAATCTTCCTCTGTTGCCCAGACTGGAGTGCAGTGGTGCAATCTCTACTCACTGCAACCTCCGCCTCCCGGGTTCAAGCAATTCTCGTGCCTCACCCTCCCAAGTAGCTAGGACTACAGGCACGCGCCACCACACCTGGCTGATTTTTGTACTTTTAGTAGAGACAGCGTTCCACCATGTTGGCCAGGCTGGTCCCTAACTCCGGACCTCAGGTGATCCCCCCGCCTCGGCCTCCCAAAGTGCTGGGATTACAGGTGTGAGCCACCGCGCCTGGCCTAGAAGAGAGCTTTTTAGAAAAATGCAAATAACAATGCTAATTGTCTCTGATTCTTTTAAGTTTGTTGGTGGGGTGAATATATCTATGCAGATGTGCATCGTATATAACTCTTAGTAATCTGTTCATTGGATAATGGTGATTCAACCCGAGTTATCTCAGTTTGTTTTCTTTCATGTTACAACATTTCAAGTATGGTTCATCTGGACCAGCCTCTGATTTGGGGAAGACTAAGTGAGAGCACACTGCAGAGAGTGAGTCCTGGTCGGTTTGGGTATGGCTCTCAGCAGACTGACCCATGAGGGCCACCAGCTGCTGGATTTAATTCGCTGATTTCGTATAAACTAGATTTCCCTGGGAAATCTGCTATGCACACACAGTGAGAAAGCAACCATGAGAAGGAGGCCAGGGCTGGGGCTCTGCAGTGCACAGCGGCTCACTACAGAAAAGCACGCGCCTCCCAGCAGGACTGTTAGCCCAGAGAGGAAGCCTGCTGGGGTTTGAGCTTATTTGTGTTGTCAATATCTGTTATCATAGCATCAGATTCATTGTTTTCTTAAGGAACAAAACACAGGAAACGGCTTGCTGTCATTTTCTATTTCTCTAGTGAATCTCCTGTATCTGAAAGTCACAAACTTCTTTCTTTAAGACCCATGGCTTATTTTTCCAATAAGAACCGAAAGGTCTAGGCTGTCAATATTTGAAATCGGGGGGCAAAAGGCAGCCTCTTTTCTGTCATGAAGGAAAACATACAATGTGGAAAAGAGTTCCCTTTGGAGTGGATTTATCTTCACCTAAATTGAATGCATTGATGAAGATTACGGAATTGATGTTTCCAAAATTCGTTGACATGTTCACATGAAATTACAAAGGATTATTTTTAATATTATTATGTTATGTTAAATAAACTTGCTGAGATTTTTTTAAGTTTCAATGTCTTCAGCCTCCAATAGAACAGTTGTGATTAAAACAACACACTTGCTTCCCATTTGGCTGGTCATGGGAATATTTTGAAACAAGGAATATTTTAAAGTTAATTGTACATGCATATAATGTCCTGTTAAATTTTGAAAGTGTTGAACAATTTGCAGTGGGAGGTAAAGTAAATGTCTAATTCTGCCACTTTCTTTGTGGTTCAATGAAGCATCTTCTTGGTCGTTGCCATAACTGAACCTGAGCTAGGATGTTCCATCCCATTGACCTTGTTATAATTTTGAAACAGGAATTCTGGAAGGATAGAATTGTTCCATTCTGTTGCCCCTCTAACCACTCCAAGGTTTCTTGATGTATCTAGCTCATGATAGAAAAGACAAAAAAACAAAAATGAGTCTGAAAACGGAAAGTCAGCTTGGGAGAGTTATGTATATTTCCTTTTTTAAAGCCTTTAACCTTTGGACTTGAGAAATGCTTTTTCTTGTCTTTTAAAATGTGTTAAGTAGTCACATCTTGAAAAGGACCAGATAAAATTATGTTTTTGAGGCCAGGCATGGTAGCTCATCCCAGCACTTTGAGAGGCCGAGGCGGGTGATCACTTGAAGTCAGGAGTTCTAGACCAGCCTGGCCAGCATGGTGAAACCCCATCTCTACTAAAGACACAAAAATTAGCCAGACATGGTGGCGGGCGACTGTAGTCCCAGCTACTTGGAAGGCTGAAACAGGAGAATTGCTTGAACGCAGAAGGCAGAGGTTGCAGTGAGCCGAGATTGTGCCACTGCACTCTAGCCTGGGCAATAGAGTGAGACTCTGTCTCCAAAAAAAAAAAAAAAAAAAAAAGTTTTTGATTTTTCATTTGCCTAAAATTAAATTTAGGGCTCATCTAAACCCCAAGGGACTTCCTATGTATTTGACTTGGATTTTGGACAATAGAAATGAATAAGTTGGAATAGATCAGATGTTACATGGTGGAATCTACCTATAGAATGCCACCAACCACCTCCTTTATGTGTTGTGAATGACCCAAGCTGGATCATGCAAGTCTCCATAGGCATGTCTCTTCTTGTCAGATACTTCTAATTGATTGTGATGATTTTCCTGCTGAGCCTTGGTGTAGCTTTACAACCCTACTCAACACAGCCTTGCGGGCAGCAAAGCCAGTGGGCAGGAATTATTAAGTGAGCTGAAACTGGGCTCTAACCTAGGCTAGACTAAACAATAGGAAGTCAAGGTGATATCTAGGAGTCATACATATTTTCAAATATAAAAATATTCCATTCATTTGGAGGAAGGCAGGATGAAGAAGGTAGATAGTACTAATATGTCAGCTGGTAAGTAATCATTCAGTGCCTTTTCTGTTGGGAATTTACCTGGATACAGATGGGCCTCCTGGAAGAATGTGGCATTTCACCTCCCCCTGTACAGGGACTTATGATTTCACTGCAAGAATATAGTTAATATACAACATAATCAGTAAGCATTGATACACTCCATAATATGTCAGGCAAACTTTGTAAATATTATTTCAACCCTCTCACTCAAAATGAAATAAGATTTTATAGAGAGGTATGTTCAAAGAAAGGCTTCTTGGAGTTGAAAGTATTGTTCATGTCACAAATTTTGAAATGGATGCAGAAGCATTTGGAATGTAGCATACGGGATGCTATGAGTTGATGTGTCTAAAAATGTTCAGCGAAATCAATTATAGACTTTACCTCAGAAGAAAGTCTTGACTTTTTCAATGGATAAAAGTGTTGTTTTATAGAAATACTTTAGAAACATTTTTTTTTTAATTGCAGGTATTTCAGAAAATGAGAGATAACTACAACCAAATAATTCACGTTAAAGTTGTTGATTGAATTCACGAAGTAATTTAATGTGTGTCTATTAGATGCAAGGCAGTGTGCTGGACCACTGAAGTATGTAAAAATGTAACTGCTTGTAAAAGCCGATAATCTAGAGTTGAATGCGATAGCTAATGAAGTTACAAATTAGTTTATGATATGTGCAAATGTGGGAAATAGAGTCACAAAAACAATAAATAATTCTAATCAAGATACATGTCAAGTTCAAAAAGCTTCTAAGAACTATGGTACCTTGGAACCTGATTTAATCCTGAAAATCCGCCACATTAATTATATCTTTGAAATTTAAAAACTAAGTTTCTAAATGCATCAATGGCCCTTGGAATAAAAACTCAGAACCTTTAGAAACCTGTGGTAATGACAGGATTGTGTCTAAGTCTTTAAAATAATATGATTTATTCTCACTAGCCTGCAGAATTGTTTATCATCTCAAGTCCTACTTCAGAACATAGACAAAAGGTCCTCCCTTTTCTGGGTTTAGATAGAAATAGTTGATTTCAACTGAACTCAGCAACCTTGTAAATAGCCCTTTCTATGAAATATATATGCTCACTTGGATAAGAGCCAAGTTTCACAAATTGCTAATGCTGGATTTAAGTTGACTAGTGAAACTTATTCCAAAAACAGGCAATGTGATAATTCAATATTTTGCTGTTGACGTGTTTTGAGAGCCAGTACACAACATCCTTTTCCCGGTTGCTCCCAGCTTAGCTTGCCACAGACCTACAGAGACCAGACTTCAAGATGTTCCTGTGGACAGGAAATTACACAAAAAACCAGCTGGAATTTACTTTTTTGTGGAAAAAAAATATATATATGACTGGCTTAAAGTTGTAAGTGAGGTGATCTTAATGATAGGACCAAATCCATTACAAAAATACTTAGCAAATGAAGTTTAAAAAATTTTATTTTCAACTAGTTTTTAAAAGACTTCAGTTAGGAGCACATTAGAAAGAACTCAGCTTAGTTCATGTAAAGGCAATATCTAAACAAACTTGATTATTTATTAAGTTTTCTTTCTTATTAAGATGTCTTGGCTATATAGCGAGAAGCATAAGTAACTCTCCATTGCATATTGGATCCCACGTTTTGTGGATATGAAAGAGTTAGTTTTAGAAGAAATGTCATAACCAAAAATAGAACCAGATACATAGCTATGACTGAAGTAAAGTTCTTGCAATCTGCAATCACAGAACTCATACTATTTGGCTAAAGAGTTGATGACATTTGTTCTGTTTTCATGGAGTTTGAGGTACTGGTGCACTACTTTGCCAGATAATCAGAAAGTGTATCCCCGTTGTGGGATAGGGAAGCAAGACAAATGTTTAACTGTTCAAGGGTATTAATTCAGTCATGGTTTTAAAACAGAATTAAAAATGTCAATAGTAATTCTTCTTGCATTTGATCAATCTGAAGATGCGTGACATCAAGCCTGACACAGTCAGTTTAGCATAGTCTCCTTAAGGTTTGACTATGGAATGTATGAATTCGTAAATCTGCTTTCTCTTTATTGAATATATTCAAACCTATCACAGCTGTTGATGGATTCCATGCTTTGTTTACAAGAGGAGCACATGGAAGCACACAACCCAAGAGCCATATTTTCTTCTTACTGCCAAAATCACGCTTCAGATTTGATTTAGGTGCATGGATATTTGCATCTAGTTCACTTTACTTACTTATTTCTACTTTGCTAGGGCAATGTTTTCCAACAGTAAGAAAGAATGAATGAATTCTAGAAAAGGATGAGCACATGACCAGATGGAAGCTTGGAAAGTTTGAATTCATGATCCATTGTTGGCATCTTCAGGGTCAGGAGGTGAAGCCTCAAGTCCTAAATTCTAGGTCTATGGCTAGGCAGGACATCTTCCTTTTGCCTTCCAGATACCCACTCCACCCTTCTCCACCCTGCTGTGCACTCTGGAGGTTGACCTATAGGCTCCACATCAAGGCACCTCCCTTGCTTTCAGACTTTGAGTTAAGTCCAACCAACAGGGAGCACTACCTGGAGGCTGAAGGAGGCAGTAAGTAGGCTCCACCTGCCTGTGTCTTTCTCTCTGATGTTCTGGTAAGTACTCTCTCCTGTTATTCCTAAGAGCCGAGAAGTGATAATTGCACCTCACTGTCCCCATCTCCAAAATGCTACTCTGACCCCTCCCCACTTTCCTATAACCCCTCACCTTGTAAATAGTCCCTGTATCACGCTTTTGGCAAATTTATCGGCTGCCCACTGACTATCTGATGCAATCTGCAATCACAGAACTCATACTATTTGGCTAAAGAGTTGATGACATTTGTTCTGTTTTCATGGAGTTTGAGGTACTGGTGCACTACTTTGCCAGATAATCAGAAAGTGTATCCCCGTTGTGGGATAGGGAAGCAAGACAAATGTTTGACTGTTCAAGGGTATTAATTCAGTCATGGTTTTAAAACAGAATTAAAAATGTCAATAAAATCATAGTCATGGCTGGGTGCGGTAGCCTATGCCTGTAATCCAGCACTTTGGGAGGCTGAGGTGCACGGATCAGCAGGTGAGGAGATCGAGACCATCCTGGTCAACATGGTGACACCCCCATCTCTACTAAAAAAATAAATAAATAAATATATATATATATATATGAAAAACCGGCCAGGTGCGGTGGCTCATGCCTGTAATCCCAGAACTTTGGAAGGCCGAGGCGGGCGGATCACGAGGTCAGCAGATCGAGACCATCCTGGCTAACACGGTGAAACTCCGTCTCTACTAAAAAATACAAAAAACTAGCCAGGCGAGGTGGCGGCGCCTGTAGTCCCAGCTACTCGGGAGGATGAGGCAGGAGAACGGCGGGAACCCGGGAGGCGGAGCTTGCAGTGAGCCGAGATCCGGCCACTGCACTCCAGCCTGGGCCACAGAGCGAGACTCCGTCTCAAACAAAACAAAACAAAACAAACAAACAAAAATACCAAAAAATTAACTGGGTGTGGTGGCGCATGCCTGTAATCCCAGCTACTCCAGAGGCTGAGACAGGAGAATAGCTTGAACCTGGGAGGCAGAGGTTGCAGTGAGCCAAGATTGCACCACTGCACTCCAGCCTGGATGACAGAGAGAGACTCCCTCTCAAGACAAAACAAAACAAACCCATGATCATATGGTTTCACATACTATTTATTTGCAATTCCAAACATATCATAAAGACATCCTATATTTCATGGTTCAGTGGAGTTCAAGAAAAGCAAGTATTTGAGAAAGCAACTTGAATCAAAGAAGCTGGGGTAGTTCTGAAGAAAGGGAAATTAACATCTCCCCCAAATGCAAATGCTTTCCATGCACGTGTACTATAGAACTGTGGTGTGGAGATATGGAACATGCAAAGTCGTTCTACATAACGTGATGATGGGGCCATTCCTCATTTATTCACTGGTCTGGAAAAGACTTTGAGAAATAGGAATACACTTAAGCACCTTAGACATATTTCTAGAATTTTGGAGTTTGCTAAAAACCTAGAAAACATTAGGCGCCGGATTGGTTTGACTTGCTGTGACATACAAGGCACTTAGGTTTGTTAGGTTTGATACAAGAAAGGCTTTATGAGATTGTTCAACAGAAAATTTTGAATTTTTAACTGCATACCCATTAAATTGCATAACACAAATACAGATTGACAAACACATATCACATATGTGACATTTCTTTTTTTGAATATAATGGAGGAAAACATGGTTTTTAGTCTAGTTATCATTAGACTTTTGTTATAGAAAATAAACAAATTCACCCAACTCTCTGTGCATTCATGGCACTGTTGCTTCTCAGACACCAAATGAAAATTTAACTTCCTGTGTCCTCCTTTTTAGATTAAATTCAGCTGTGTTTTCTTTTGAAAATGGAATGGAAGTGAAAACAGAATGTTATTCTGCCATATATCAAGATGAGGGCTGATATTCTGTCCAGAGTTTCAGTAAGTAGAATTGATTTGCTGAAATGCTGAAATGCTTGCAACTTTACACATTTTCGGAATCTTCTGTCTAAATGGATGGAAATGGGGATGGAGGCAGAGATCTTGACGATACTCGCTGTCTGGGGCTTCTGTGTATCACCGTGTGAAAATGGTCTTTCCTCATCTGGAATTCCCCTTCACTTCCCACCATTATGTAACCAGCTCCAGCATCTCCGCAGGGCAAACCCTTCTCAATGCCCCTGCACACAGAATTTGTCCTTTGCTCCTTGCCCTCTGTATATGCCCGGTGCTTCTGCTGTGGCATGTGCCACACTATGCTTTTTAATATACCCATCTTGGTAATGTGCTTTAGATTCATATGTGGGACTGAGCCTTACCTTTGATCGTTAGCGCACCTTGTGGAAACTAATTTGCAGGCAACAGCGTTGAACTATTTGTCTCTATTCTAATTCTCATTTTTTTTTTGTGGAGAGAATAGAACGGAATAACTTTTACTGTGGTTGTGAAAACCTGAGAATTCAACTGGAATCGAGTTCTCTTGTAAAACATGAGTTTGAGGGAAGAAACGGTGTGCAGCTTGTTTGTGATCATATCGCTGGACAACCGTGCGTCCATTATGTATCATGTGCTAGTCCGTTTTGCATTGCTATAAAGGAACACCTGAGCCTGGGCAATGTATAAAGAAAAGAGGTTTATTTGGCTCAAGGTCTTGCAGGTTACACAAGAAGCATGGTGCCAGCATCTGCTCAGCTTCTGGTGAGGCCTCAGGAAGCTTTAATTCGTGGTGGAAGGTGAAGGGGAGCAAGAGGGAGAACCAGAGAGATGAGGAGGTGCCAGGCTCTTTTAAACAACCAGATCTTGTCAGAACTAATGGAGTGAGAACTCACTCGTTACCATGGGGAGGGCACCAAGCCGTTCATGAGGTATCCGCCCCCATGACACAAACACCTCCCACCAGGCCCCACCTCCAACACCGGGAATCACATTTCAACCTGAGATTTGGAGGGACACACATCCAAACAATATCACATCAGTAAATATTTATTAACTAATTTAAGAAAGACAAAACAGACCAAAAACTAGTATCTTTACCAGATATCTTGCATCATCCTGTAAAAGCCATTAAACTTTCCATTTAAGAAAACCCACAATTTTTAGCCATTTTCTGATGCGTACTTTCTTATAAGCTTGTGAACATGTCCCCAAGAATGAGTTCACCTTTCTTCCAATGTCTTTCCCTTTTTATACTGGAAAGAAAAGGAAAGCAAAATATATGCATGCATGCGTGTGTGTGTGTGTGTGCGTGTGTGTGTGTGTGTGTGTGTGTAGTTTATCAGAAAGGAATAGCTCATCTTCCTTGATCATCCTGAGTTTGCTGCAAGCTGCAGATGGCAGCTGCATTGACATTTGTCTCATTGAAGCGGAAGAGCAGATGTGTTGCACCCGAGTCCTCTTGCAGGTCTTCCGTTCTGAGGGCTGCACTCTGCGTCACAGTGTCCTAGACTAGCTGCAGCCCTTCCAGCTGGTGAGCTGCTTTTTTTCTTCCCGTTTTAATACTTCCTTGGTGCAGCCTGAGGGTTGGAAGGCTGGGAGTGGGAGAGAGTTTGTTCTTGAATTTATGAGCTGTGAGTGCAGGGAACTTAAGTGCGGCAGTTCTCCAGTCGACATTACAGATATGGGCAAAAGAGTAATCCTTCGTGTCATCCCGCAGTCCAT
Source organism: Piliocolobus tephrosceles (assembly GCF_002776525.5). Taxonomy (NCBI): domain Eukaryota; kingdom Metazoa; phylum Chordata; class Mammalia; order Primates; family Cercopithecidae; genus Piliocolobus; species Piliocolobus tephrosceles. The sequence continues at coordinate 2,821,721 of NC_045436.1, read as the reverse complement.
AAAACGAATACCTTTTAATGGTGTGGGCATAATTATCGGAAGTATTAAGTTAATTGGACAGACACTGATGCAAGGTCTTAGTAGTAACTGATTGTGGCTTGGTGCATTTCCTTAACATTCACAGATTGTATTTCAAATGACTGTTGCTGACAGAACTCCCAAATATATTCTTGGAAAATGTGATTTCTTTCTTTCTTTCTTTTTTAAAAGCTCATCATCTCCACTGAGCCTTAACAATTTACATTAAAAATGCTATTTGGAGCCTCCCCATCATTTTCCCTTTAGCCTTACTGAAAAATGCTTGCTTTTTTACAAGGTTGCAACGCTTAGAATCAGGACCAAGGGTTATGGCTACTAAATTCCAAGTTGTCTTTTATGTACTTACTTCAAAGCAGGCTTATATTTTCTTAGTATCTTTTACTAGCATATCAGTCACCAATAAAATGAAAGAGAATAATCTTGATTAAATTCATAGCCATTTTTTACAGCATATCTGATCATACCCTTTATAGACAGAGAGTAATATGCATTAAAATAATCTCTTGAAAGTCTTTTTTCAAAAAAATTTGTTTTGCTCTTTATCTTTCCTTTCTAAGTGTCTGGACCGTGTATAATAGGAAGCATACATTCCCTTTCCAGCGACTGCTATGTTCATGCTTCTCATTTTATTTTATTCATTCTGTTTTATGGATTTTGCAAAGCTGACTTTTGGTTAACCTTATACCCCCTGAGGCTAAACTTTTGATTTAAAATTATTTGAAGCTCTCGGCTTCCTGGGTTGTGGAGTGCATATACATCCATCTACGGCTTTAGGTGACTCACAGCTAGGAAGAGCGATTCCCGAGTCGACGCCAGTAACCAGCTGCTGGCCTCACAGGTGCAAAGGAGGTAGCACTAGGTGACCGGGGGTTACACTTGTCCCTGGAGGTCAGCAATGGTGCCAGAGGATTTCTCTTACAGGGTCAGTGATGATACAGATGTGGATGCAATAGCATGGAACCCATTTCAACCACTTTAGCATTTGACTAAGCCATTCATCAAAGGCCTCAATTAAGCCAAGCCTTTCTCTGTCCTCCCCACACTGGTCTGGGCAGCAGCTTCATGCACTAGGGCAGTACACCCCTGTAAGCTCTTCATTCTCTCGCCCGTCTAGGTGCTTGTTTCTTTCATTTCCCTCCATCCACGAGGCTTCTTAGGGCTTCCCTTCCAGGCTTTGCAACCTTAGTTGGACATTTATTGCAACTGTCACCTACATTATAGACTTCCTTATCTCTTAACCCTTGACTGTGATCATCATGCCACTTTAGGAAGAATACCCCACTTCACTTCCCCATCCATCCTCTCTGCTTTTGCACCAAGCTTAAGAGACCTGAAAAAGTTCTAGACCTAGAATGCATTGGACCTGTCTCTTCTCTCTTCCTCAGTAGTACACAATCCTGCTTCATTGCGAAGACTGACATTAGCTCTGAAAACTCAGTTCTCCCAACTTGCCCTGAAATGTGTATTTCTAGGCCTTACCTCTGTTCTGAGCTCTATCCCTTTTACTAAGTAAGTTGATGCTCTTTTTATCAATGTGTGCATTCATGTCCACCTTCCCTTTTTAATACAGTGTGTATAGGTAGAAGGAGCCACTATTTGATGTCAGAACGTTTGAGTTTCGGATATGGCTCAATTTCCTGCCAATTGTGTAACATAAATTGTTGAAAGGCAAATAATATTATCAGTATTACGTGTGTTCTCATAATACTTTTGTAAGTTTTTTTCTACCTTTTTATTTCCCTACCAGTGCTCTAGGTCAAGTTTATTCATGGAAATACCAGCCATGTCTTCTTAAAATCCTGCTTTGATAAATCGCTCTCCCCAAATTAAACTCCTAGGTGTAATGTTTAAAGCAAAAACAAACTAACGCATGGTCCAGACACTTAGAAAGGAAAGATACAAACAGCTTAAAGGAAAGATAGTTTAAATACAAACAGCTTACAGCTACTTATTTAAATATATATTTTCAGGTCTTCACTTTTCCTCTAAATTCTCAGCTCTCATCAGACCAAATATCTTCTGAAGCCACCAAAAACTGTCATAACTTCCCGTTCACACCACCAACCACCTTCTCCTTGCCTCTTTTATTCCAATATATTATTCACAGGCCATGATTACTAACTAGATAATATTGACCACCAATTTCATTTAATATCTACCGGACACAGTCATACTGCCTAGCGTATTGCCTCATTCATGGTCTAGAAATCTGAATTGTATTATTATTATGTTGATTACTTCGTAACTCCCTGGTTACTGCTTAAAAATATATGCCCAAGGAAGTCTTTATTCTCTTCGCCCTGGTTTGCTAATACATAAAATGAGGAACAGTGTGTTTTTCGCCTCATAGGTCTTCATGGAATTTTACAGGTTAATTAAAGCATTCCGAAAGCTTCTTGAATAAAGATTAATAAAGATACATATTTAAATATTTGGTGACCAGTTTCATTTTTCTCATTGTTACTATTATTCATATCAAGCTATTCTTATCTTTTTCTCAGCTTTAAAACAATTCGTAAATGAAATGTCAAATTGTGACCAGTGGCCCTTGTAGTACAGATGGAGTAAAAGGAATCCAGACATGATATGTGATTCTTTCCTACACAAGTGTTTATGTGCATTTGTTAAATATAGGAAGGAAGGAAGGAAGAAGAAAAGGAGAAAAGGAAGCAAAGGAAAGAAATTCTACAAAGCAAATGTTTAAGAATCTGCTAACACATTTTAATGAAGCTCATTAACTCCAACTTTGACTCCACGTAGAATATTTCACAATAGAACCATATATGCCCCCAGAAATAATTTTTTCTTAAATTTAGAGATCTAATTGTACCTTTAATACTGGAAGGGAGTGGAAATGTGTTGCCTGTCATTTGAAAGTGGCCTTGAGAGGAGAAGTAACTTGCAGCCAAGTTACAACATCCAGTTTTTAAAATTTATTTTAAATTTTTTTCATACAAGATGAAGATCTTTTTTTTTATTATGATACTTTAAGTTCTAGGGTACATGTGCATAACGCGCAGGTTTGTTACATATGTATAGATGTGCCACGTTGGTGTGCTGCACCCATCAACTGGTCATTTACATTAGATATTTCTCCTAATGCTATCCCTCCCGCTTTCCCCTACCACATGCCAGGCCCCAGTGTGTGATGTTCCCCACCCTGTGTCCAAGTGTTCTCATTGTTCAAATCCCCCCTATGAGTGAGAACATGCGATGTCTGGTTTTCTGTTCTTGCGATAGTTTGCTCAGAATGATGGTTTCTAGCTTCATCCATGTCCCTACAAAGGACACAAACTCATTCTTTTTTATGGCTACATAGTATTCCATGGTTTATATGTGACACATTTTCTTAATCAAGTCTGTCATTGATGGACATTTGGATTGGTTCCAAGTCTTTGCTATTGTGAATAGTACTGCGATAAACATACATGTGCATGTGTCTTTATAGCAGCATGATTTATAATCCTTTGGGTATATACCCAGTAATGGGATGGCTGGGTCAAATGGTATTTCTAGTTCTAGATCCTTGAGGAATTGCCACACTGTTTTCCACATTGGTTGAACTAGTTTACAGTCCCACCAACAGTGTAAAGGTGTTCCTATTTCTCCACATCCTCTCCAGCACATTTGATTTGCATTTCTCTGACGGCCAGTGATGCTGAGCATTTTTTATATGTCTGTTGGCTGCATAAATGTCTTCTTTTGAGAAGTATCTGTTCATATCCTTTGCCCACTTTTTGATGGGGTTGTTTGATTTTTCTTGTAAATTAGTTTAAGTTCTTTGTAGATTCTGGATATTAGCCCTGTGTCAGATGGGTAGATTGCAAAAATTTTCTCCCATTCTGTAGGTTGCCTGTTTACTCTGATGATAGTTGCAGAAGCTTTTTAGTTTAATTAGATCCCATTTGTCTATTTTGGCTTTTGTTGCCGTTGCTTTTGGTGTTTTAGTCATGAAGTCCTTGCCCATGCCTAGGTCCTGAATGGTATTGCCTAGGTTTTCTAGGGTTTTTATGGTTTTAGGTCTAACATTTAAATCTTTAGTCCATCTTGAATTGATTTTTGTGAAGGTGTAATGAAGGGATCCAGTTTCAGCTTTCTACGTATGGCTAGCCAGTTTTCCCAGCACCATTTATTAAATAGGAAATCCTTTCCCCATTTCCTGTTTTTGTCAGGTTTGTCAAAGATCAGATGGTTGTAGATGTGTGGTATTATTTCTGAGGGCTCTGTTCTGTTCCATTGGTCTATGTCTCTGTTTTGATACCAGTACCATGCTGTTTTGGTTACTATAGTCTTGTAGTATAGTTTGAAGTCAGGTAGCATGATGCCTCCAGCTTTGTTCTTTTTGCTTAGGATTGTTTGGCAAATGCAGGTTTTTTTTTGGTTCCATATGAACTTCAAAGTCGTTTTTTCCAGTTCTGTGAAGAAAGTCACTGCTAGCTTGATGGGGATGGCATTGAATCTATCAATTAACAAGGTGAAGATCTTTTCTGGGTCTGACAATAAGTTTTCTCCATCTAGTGACTGTAAAGGAGTTTGACAATTCTCATAAATTGAAAAGTTATTGGGAGATACATATCCAATTGATGAAGGCCCATCAATCGGATCATGTTTGTTTAAACACAAACAGCTTCAGCTTTCCAAGACTTCCTACTGTAGCTCTTGTGTTAATTTTGCTAATGGCTGGTAGCGTGTGACTTCTTCATCTCTTTGGTTCTCTGGTCCCTTCTGGAGATAAAGTTCTATGATTCTATTCATAGCAGTTCTTAGCCTGATTGGGTTACCAACATGAATAAGAATCTGATAAAAGTTATAAACTATATTTTCAGTGAAAATCACAATTTCCTAAAACATATGTGTGTGTATGATATGGTTTGGCTGTGTCCCCACCCAGATTTCCTCTTGAATTATAATTCCCACAATTCCCATGTGTCATGGGAGGAACCCGGTGGGAAGTCATTCAATCATGGGGGCAGATCTTTTCTTTGCTGTTCTTGTGATAGTGAATAAATCTCACGAGATCTGATGGCTTTAAAAATGGGAGTTTGCCTGCACAAGTTCCCATTGCCTGCCGACATTCACATAAGATGTGACTTGCTCCTCCTTGCTTTCCACTATGATTGTGAGGCATCCCCATCCATGTGGAACTGTTAAGTCCAATAAACCTCTTTCATTTGTAAATTTCCCAGTCTTGGCTATGTCTTTATCAGCAGTGTGAAAACAGACTAATACAGTAAATTGGTACCAGTAGAGTGGGGTGCTGCTGAAAAGATACCTGAAAATGTGGAAGTGACTTTGTAATTGGGTAACAGGAGGAGGTTGGAACAGTTTGGAGGGCTCAGAAGAAGATAGGAAAATGTGGAAGAGTTTGGCACTCCCTAGAGACTTGTTGAATAGCTTTGACCAAGATGCCGATAATAGTATGGGCAATGAAATCTAGGCTGAGGTGGTCTCAGATGGAGATGAGGAACTTGTTAGGAACTGGAGCAAAGGTGACTCTTATTATATTTTAGCAAAGAGACTGGCAGCATTTTGCCCTTGCCCTAGAGATTTGTGGAACTATGAACTTGAGAGAGATGATTTAGGGTATCAGACAGAATAAATTTCTAAGCAGCAAAGCATGTAAGAGGTGACTTGGGTGCTGTTAAAGGCATTCAGTTTTTATAAGGGAAGCAGAGCATAAAAGTTTGGAAAATTTGCAGCCTGACAATGTGATAGAAAAGAAAATCCTATTTTCTGAGGAGAAATTCAAGCCATCTGCAGAAATTTGGGTAAGTAACCAGGAGCCAAATGTTAATCTCCAAGACAATGGGGAAAATGTCTCCAGGGTATGTCAGAGGTTTTCATGGCAGCCCCTCCCATCACACCCTTGAAGACCTAGGAGGAAAAAGTGGTTTCCTGGGCCAGGCACAGGGTCTTCATGCTGTGTGCAGCCTAGGGACTTGGTGCCTTGCATCCCAGCCACTCCAGCCATGGCTGAAAAGGGCCAGTGGAGAGCATGTGCTGTGACTTCAGAGGGTGGAAGCCCCAAGCCTTGGCAGCTTCCACATGGTGTTGAGCCTGCAAGTGCACAGAAGTTAAGAATATGGGTTTGGAAACCTTCGCCTAGATTTCAAAAGATGTATGGAAATGCCTGGATGCCCAGGCAGTAGTTTGCTGCAGGGGTGGGGCCCTCATGGAGAATCTCTGCTAGTACAAAGCAGAAGGGAAATGTGGGGTTGGAGCCCCCACACAGAGTCCCTAATAGGGCACCACCTAGTGGAGCTATGAGAAGAGGGCCACTATCCTCTGAATCCCAGAAAGGCAGATCCACAGATCCACTGACAGCTTGCACTGTGCACCTGGAAACGCTGCAGACTTCCAATGCCAGCCCATGAAAGCCTCCAGGAGGGAGGCTATACCCTGCGAAGCCACCCTGCTGCCCAAGACTACATGAACCCACCTCCTGCGTCAGCATGACCTGGATATGAGACATGGAGTCAAAGGAAATCATTTTGGAGCTTTCTGATTTGACGGTCCCGCTGGATTTCGGACTGGCGTGGGGCTTTGGCCAATTTCTCCCATTTGGAACGGCTGTTATTTACCCAATGCCTGTACCCCCATTGTATCTAGGAAGTAACTAAATTGCTTTTGATTTTACAGGCTCATGGGTGAAAGGGACTTGCCTTCTCTCAGATGAGACTTTGGACTGTGGACTTTTGAGTTAATGCTGAAATGAGTTAAGAATTTGGGGGACTGTTGGGAAGGCATGATTTGTTTTGAAATGTGAGGACATGAGATTTGGGAGAGGCCAGGGCGGAATGATATGGTTTGTCTGTGTCACCACCCAAATCTCATCTTGAATGGTAACTCCCACAATTCCCATGTGTGGTGGGAGGAATCTGGTAGAAGGCAATTGAATCATGGGGGCTGATCTTTCCTGTGCTGTTCTCATGATAGTGAATAAGTCTCACGAGATCTGATGACTTTAAAAATGAGAGTTTGCCTGCGCAAGCTCTCTCTTTGCCTGCTGCTGTCCACGTACAGCGTGATTCGCCTTCTGCCATGATTGTGAGGCATCTCCAGCCATGTGGAACTGTGAGTCCAATAAACCTCTTTCATTTGTAAATTGCCCAGTCGCAAGTATTCTTTATCAGCAGTATGAAAACAGACTAATACAACTAATAATATATAATATATATTATACTTAATTATATTTACATTATTATATAAAATTACATTTTCCATAATTTTATTACATTATATACATTACATATATGTTTACATTGTATATATATTTTCTTTTAAGCTGCCCAGTGTCAAACTCTTTGCATGAGTTTTTGGGACAATCAATCCTCAGCACCAGCATAGAACCCAGAATCTGCAGAGGCCCATTTGCAGTCTGTGACCTGCACAGACAGAATGCTGGCACGTGGCCTCATCCTGCTTAGTCCCGGGTCTTGAAATCAGAGTTAGTGTTGCAAAGAAGTCAACACAGCTTGGCATTTATTCTCCAGGCATGAGCGGGAGCAGCATTTAAGGTTCCAGGCCAGCAGCAGCTGTTTCCAGTGGTGAAATGCCGTGTCCGCTAGCAGAGGAGTCTTAACCAGTCTCGCCTGTGGTGTCGTTTTCATTATTGTTTTGAATCCCTGGCCTCCCTTGGTTTTATAACTGATTTCTGGGATATATAATATCTTTCCAGTAAATTCAGTGAACCAGCCAATGTATTATTAAATTTCCTTTCTCACATGAATTCACCTGAATTAGTTTTTGCTGTTTGCAAATAAGAACTCTAACACACATAAAGGTAAGAAAAAAATTCTGCCTATAGCTTCAGTGTTTCAGTGTTTTGATGAGCCCCTTAAGCCTGCCATGGATTTTGCTTCCCTCTCTCAATCTGATGGGGTTGGTGGTTTTCTGGGCTGTGAGGGTGGGAGAGTATTTGCAAGTCCTGGGTAAAGACGCCTGCTATAAAAAGGCGTGAACTGGCTGGGCATGGTGGCTCACACCTGTAATTCCAGCAATTTGGGAGGCCAAGGTGGGCTGATCACTTGAGGTCAGGAGTGCAAGACCAGCCTGGCCAACATGGTGAAACAGTGTCTCTACTAAAAATACAAAAATTAGCCAGGTACAGTGGTGGGCACCTGTAATCCCAGCTACTCAGGAGGCTGAGGCAGGAGAATCGCTTGAACCCAGGAGTTGGAGGTTGCAGTGAGCCGAGACTGCGCCACTACACTCCAGCCTGGGTGACAGAGAGAGATTCTGTCTCAAAAAAAAAAAAAAAAAAAAAAAAAAGCTGTGAACCCAATTAGTTGTTTAAAAAACTAGGGGTGCAAAACCTTGATTTTCTCGTTGTATTAACACAAGGTAAAAGTCATGAGCTGGTGCGTATAAATTCTAGAAAGTGAAATTTAATTAAAAAGGATTAAATTTTAATCTCAATTATTTACTTTACTTTTTCAAATTTATTTGTTTCTGTATTCTTTTTATTATTATTTTTAAGGTGGTGCCTCAGTCTCTATCACCCAGCTGGAGTGCAGTGGCGTTATCTTGGCTTACTGCAGCCTCGATCTCCTGGGCTCAAGTCATTCTTCCACCCTAGCCTCCCAAGTAGATGGGACTACAGGTGCACACCACCATCGCTGGTTAATTTTTGTATTTTTAATAGAGCTGGGGTTTCACCATCCTGCCTAGGCTGGTGGTCTCAAACTTCTGAGCTCAGGCCGTCCGCCCGCCTCAGCCTCCCAAAATGCTGGAATTACAAGCATGGGCCGCTGCATTTAGCCCAATTATTTACTTTAAAACTTGCTCTTTTCCTTTTATTTCTCTGCTAATGAACAGGGCAAATCTCTGTCTCCACTACAAAGTCAATCTAGCCAGGTCCCTGAGAAACTCCTCTTCTGTCATCTGCAAGGGCTTGCATATGATCTTTCAATTCATCTGAAATAGCAGTTCCCCTACTGTGAGCGTTTTCGTAAAGACTTTCAGAACAGAAATAGAGTGCCTTACTATGTCAGTGCTTCCACCTAGTATCTACCACAAAGACAACTTATAAAAATCAGCTTCAAAATGTTTATGAAGTAACAGAGAGCCTCCAGTTGAGTGTCTACATTAACAAATAACGCACCTCCTACATATATGAACGGCCAGTTACACACAAACATTGAATAGATTTTGTTAAAGTATCAATGACTGATACTTAGGCTAAGACAATGAATGGCCAACCAGTGAAATAGCGTATGTGTATATGTGCGTGCGTGTGTGTGTGTGTGTGAGAGAGAGAGAGAAAACATTTTTCCTCCAAGGTCACTAAGGTCTATTTTCAAGGTCACGAAGTTCTAGTAGAATTTACAACACCCTTCAGAGGCAATCACTATTACTAAAATTTTAAACAGAAAGAACCTACAAGCAATGGGATCAAGAAGAGTAAGTGAGTAGGGCAGGTTGTATGCTTTCAGAAAATACAGATAAAGGGAAGACAAGTCCCAGGTGTTTTGAAGCTCTTTTTAATTTTTTCATTTTTTTTGAGATAGGGTCTTTCCCTGTTGCTCAGGCTGGATTGAGATGGCGTCTCGCCCTGTTGCCCAGACTGGAGTGCAGTGGCACAATCTTGGCTCACTGCAACATCTGCCTCCCAGGCTCAGGTGATCCTCCGACCTCAGCCTCTCAAGTAGCTGGGATTACAGGCACACACCACCACGCCCGGCTAATTTTTGTCTTTTTTTGTAGAAGCAGAGTCTCCCTGTGTTGCCCAAGCTGTTGAACTCCTTTTATGCTTTCTCTTGTTTTGATTATGTAATCTCTTTCTAGACAGTTCAAATAAAGTTGGAAAGTAGGTTTCTCTTTTCTTCTTGAGAAGCCAATTTCCTTTGAAACATGGAGACAAAATGCTATGCTGTTTATTTATTAAGATCTATTGTTTTTCCTCATCGTTTGTATAGCTAACCATGGTATCGCCTCTCCCGTATTTACTATACTCTGCCTGTAGCCAGCAAAGCACCATCAGCAGAGGCAGTGAGAGGATGCCTCTTATGTGAGCCTTAGAATTATTGATTCTGGACAGAATTTGTTTTTAATGTTTATGGAAGTCTCCAAAGTACAGTCTATTCCCCAGGCAGGCATTAGGTACGGCAGAAAAGACGCTTCCACTCAGGCGGGTGCTGAAAGATAATCTCCGTGACAAAGTGATTCTCCATGAGAATTGAGTCTTCGGTTTCTCTGCTGTCAGGGGAGTTGCTGATGGCCGTTTACACTTGTTGTATAATGAGGACACCTGTTTGCTAATAATTGCACTGAGGATGTCACAACACAGGGCGTGAAAAAATAACATGGGAATACAATTGCAGATTACATATACACGTGAATAGATGTTTGCTGTTGGTAGCTTAATGGGCCGTAGCTACCTATTTCCTAAGTAGCTAAATTGAGTGACAGATTTTGTAGTATTTACTGCATTTCATTTAATGAGCAGTTATTGTAGTTGAATAATTACTTCATCGCAGGTGTAGCAGGTATCACAGGGGTGACATCAGTGAAAGTGCTTTATCGCTGCTTTTCCTGTGTCACGGGGTAATAATCAAAGACAGGGCTTACAAGCAATAAAAAGTTCCCTTAGTGAAGCAAATTGAGATTTCATTTTCAGTGCGACTCAGTATGCTTGACTGCTACATGAATAAACTGGTGTAGGCTAGAAACCAGACCTCTGTGGAAGTGAACTGTGTTGAATGAGGGACTAAAAGGAAGAAGATCACCTGGGTCTGGGCACCCGTCGCTCCTGGAGGAGTGCAGCTTTGGAATATGTTCTTCCTCTGGCTGGTTCCTTCCGTATAGAGAAGGCAAATGCTTTGTTCCCCCTGAATTTGTGACTGTGGTGCAGAGGACGTCAAGGTTAAAAATAGAAAACTCCTCCCGTTTCTGCAGGTTTAAATAGAGGTAATATTTTAAAGACTCAAATCGATACTGATAATTATAGCTGCTTATGTTATATCAAAACTTCAAAAATAAAAGTAACCAAATAATTGAAGGACCTAACACCCAAATTACCAACTGCCTTTGATCTATATATGTATATTATATATATGTATATATATTACATATTTTTTCTTAGACGCAATTGGCAGAATCATGGAATATTACAAACATTAAAACTTAGAGAGGACTTTAAGAATCATTTTATTTATCCTTCTATTTTTGTAATTAAAAAATAAGGCCAGAGTGTTGAATTGACTTGGCCAGTTTCCATAGTTAATATTGAGGGATAACACTTCCCTAAAGTATAATATGATATTTGCACATAACAATCTTTCTACTTCTCTACTTTAAAACTTCCTATTTAACTTCAGTTCACCCTGAAAAAATGCATTTTGGTTTGTTCTCAATTTTACCTCTTTATTTACCAAAATAGAGAGTATCTGTATCACTATGTAAGGTAAAAATCTAATTTGCTTTTGAAATTCATCTACCATTAGTGTCTATATTCTGACTTTCATTACTTGCAGGTAAAAATGTGATCACGCTAATACTGACACCCAAATCTGCTTATCTCCAAATCCCCAGGCAGAAACTCCGGGCAGATCCTTTCCCAGGTAATCTCAGGAACCCCCAAAGTGGCAATGACTTCCTCAGGAATACAGCTCTTAATTTTCTTTTTTTCCCTCAAATTCTTCTTGGAGGTCTGCTGCCCCTAAGCCCTAAACTGCTGCTTTAAGCTGCTGCTGTTGTATTAGATGGTGAAGTAGTGGCTACCTGTGACTTCTGCCTGTGGTTACTTGGGTCCCAGCACAGTGCTTCCTAAGCTCAGAGTCTCAAAGCATTTTCATGAGCTTTTACTGAATCCTTGAGATGCAGTATTCAGATACCATCTAATACCTCCCATTTTTCTACTCTTACCATGTGGTCCCTCTTAGTCCCCAAAAGCCTCTTCGTTTTTCAAAAAGTAATAAAAGGCAAATGGATAGTTGCAGAGGAGTGGTGGTGTTCATTTGCCACCTTGGGGAAAGCATTGATGCTCCACCTTTGCCCAGCCAAGATAACCTTTCAGGAATATTTTGACATGCATTTTACTTTCTGGGAACTGGCACCAAAGATCGGTCATCATTACTCTAATTAATCACTTCTATTTGTAAGGGTGATGAGGATTCGTATGGATTGGCCAAAATAGTTAGTCACCATTAAGAAATGCTTTCTCTGTTCAGCTAAAACCCCATGTCTGAAGCCACACAGGAACGGATAGTTTTAGTCTGTGCTTCTAATGCCTCATTTTCTATAAATTCCAAATGGACCTCAAGCCTTTTTCTGGGCCAGTGACACGGAAAATGATAGCTGGCAGTCGATGGTCATTAAAAAACATGCTTGGAATGCTGTTACAGCAGTGGGCAGTTGTTACTGTCATGTGGAGAGTGAAAAAGGTAGAATCATGGGATTTCAAAAATCGAAGGGAACTTAGAAATAATTTTGTTCAACTCCCTTGTCTTACAAATAAAAGTAGTCATGTAACTATCTGTCATTTTATACCCAATTTAAAAGCTTGTGATATCCTTCTACGAAAGGCAAACATGTAATCAAACCAGGCACTATTGCTTGCCAAGGTCCCGCATTTGGGCCTCACACGTTCATTCCATTTGGCCTTTGCACTGGCGAATGCAGCAGTGACTCCCAGCCACGACGGACAAAAATCCCAGGTGCATTTTTGACTCTAGTCATGAAATCATTGACACCACCTCAAAAATAATTAACATTTTAGTAGGCAATTCCACGAAATACTTTCACCATAGGGAATATTTTTCAGTAGAAGATGATGGTTAGGTAGATATAGCAGCTCCCCAAATAGTGGGATTCTTAGAGCACGGATAAAATCAGTTGAAGCCTGAAAAAATATCTTGAATGGGCAAGGAAGAGGGAATTTGATATAAGAAAGTTTATATTTCCATGGATAAAATGCAATAACACTTATGTTTCTGAAAATTCTATCAGCATGCCAACTTCATTTCCAGTCCAACGGATTTGCCTTATTGCCCTGAATCATGTTAAGCCAGCCTTGGATCTTCATGGCTCCCAGTGGATCTCCAGCTCCTTACTGTTCCCGAGAGCTATCTGTCATGTGTAGGTTTCTGCTGGACCTGGCATAAATATTTACACATGAGTTCATCTTGAGGCGAGATTATGCCTAATAAACCCCTAGAATTCTGTACCACCCCACACATAGTTACTAATTTTATTTTTCTCCGGTATGTTTAGCTGAAGCTGGCACACTGTTTTTTTTTTTTTCTTGTTTTTTTTTTTTTTCTAATTAATTAAAACTTTAAAAATGGTGATCAAACCACTGGTGGTCTGTGAGAGCCTAGACAGTAAGAGCTTTTTCCTCAGGGGTTGAAAAATCCCTATCTAAACAAGCAAAGTGGTCTTATGGCTTGAAAATATTTATAGAGGGGCCGGGCATGGTGGCTTACACCTGTAATCCCAGCACTTTGGGAGGACAGGGCTGGCAGGTCACTTGAGGCCAGGAGTTCGAGACCAGCCCGGCCAACATGGGTGAAACCCCCATCTTTACTGAAAATACAAAAGTTAGGCAGGTGTGGTGGCGCATGCCTGTAGTCTCAGCTACTCTGGAGGCCAAGGCACTAGAATAGCTTGAACTCGGGAGATGGAGGTTACAGTGAGCCGAGGTCACCCCCTGCACTCCAGCCTGGGCGACAGAGCAAGATTCTGTCTCAAAAAAAAAAAAAAAAAAAAATGTGTATATATACTGCTGGGCATGGTGACTCACACCTGTAATCCCAGCACTTTGGGAGGTCAAGGTGGGTGGATCACTTGAGGTCAGGAGTTTGAGACCAGCCTGACCAATATAGTGAAACCCTGTCTCCATTAAAAAATAAAAAAATTTGCCGGACTAGGTGGTACAAGCCTATAATCCCAGCTATTCTGAAGACTGAGGCAGGAGAATTGCTTGAACTCGGGAGGCGGAGGTTGCAGTGAACTGAGATTACGCTATTGCACTCCAGCCTGGGCAACAAGAGCAAAACTCCATCTCAAAAAAAAAAGAAAAGAAATTATATAATACTTTTTCCATGAGTCCAATTCAAACGATGGTGATCCACCGGCCTGACTGTAATGGCGTAGTTTATGCAAAGGCCATCAAGGTACAGTTGACTAGAACCAAACTGATCACACTTCACTGAAGAATGTTGTGGTGCCTGTGTTCATTGTCTTCTGAAGTTGACTTATGAAATCAAAACAGTATTCTCCTGGACATATTTAATAATGCATTCAAGCAGGCATTTTGCCAAATCCCTTTGAGACCATATTAAATAGAAGGATATTTTAAGCATTCATTTTGATGAATGGAGCATAGGTAATGACCTTGTTCAGTCCACAGAGTCTAGCATACAATGAAAGCATTGACCAACAGATAATTTATTACAGTGCGGTGGAATTAACTTTTGGTACATTGAATATTTATTTATTTGCCTCAGTGTGTTTTAAATTTCAATTTTAGAAAATTTTTGTCTGATTATGAAATTAATACATGTTCATTATAGAAAATTAGGAGAGCATAAAAGAAAAGATAAGGGAAAAATCAAAAGAAAATCCGGTTCTGAAAAATAACCACTATTTTTATTTTGGCATAAATATGCACACAATTAATATTTTATCACTCTTGTCAATCATTCCAAAGATGTTATTCAAAGACATTTCTACAATGTTATTTGTAGTTGAATAATCTAAATGACCATCAACAGGACTTTGATGTACTGCCATGAAAAGAGGTTGACAAGAACCTGTCAAGGGAAAAAAGCAAGACATAGAAAACATTTATAATAAAAAGCCTCATTTTTTTGTATCAAAAAATTTTAGAAGGCATATAGAAAAGTATTAACAGTGTTTACCTCTGAGGAAGTTGATAAACAGAGCAGGTTAATTTTTTATAACCAGTATTCATTTTGTAATAAATAAGTAAACAACGCTAGCTTATGCTTGCTTTGTTAGAACACAGTAATCCATGGCATATTCAGATTGTGTCCTGGTCCTGTGACTATGAAGAATTATTTACAGATTTAATTTTCCAATTTGAAGATAATTGTGAATCAATGCAAAGATTCCAAGAGCAAAAAAAAGATGCAGCTAAATTATTAACGGGTAAAACACTGTATCTGAGTGGAGAGGTAAAGGAGTGTAGATTATTTATTGAAAGTAGGACATTTGGGAACAATCTAACAGCAAATACGCATTGACTGGCTCCTCTGTATAATGCCCCGCTGGGTGGTACTGAACGGAAATCCTACATCCACAGAACATTGGAAAAGGTGCCTATAATTGAGTGTCAGGATTTGCCGCTGATCTAGAAGGTCGACGTCTGGATATATACTGGGAAGAGTAGCTGGTCTACATGTGAGCTGAGGTGATATTTAAAACATGAAACACCCTGGACAGCGCAGGTGTGAACCAATCAGAAGGGATACTGGCTGTGGTCCTGCGGTAGAGTCCTGGAGGGTCCATTCGTACCAGGCTTAACTTTTTGGTTGCTACATAGGGGTGAGCAGGGGGTCACAGGGCAAAGGCCTGGGTTGGGGGCAGCTCAGTGAGCTATACACTAAATCCTGATAAGAATTCTAGGAGGTAGGTGCAACTCTTCAGGGTGAGTGTTTGTAGTACTTGCCGCTACTACTATTTTCATCTTCTAGAACACGAGTCCCCAACCCCCGGGCCATGAACCAGTGTAGGAACCAGGTAGCACGCAGGAGGTGACTGGCAGACCAGCAAGCAAAGCTTCATCTGTGTAACAGCTGCTCCCCATCCCTCCCATTGCGCCTGGCCTCTGCCTCTTGTCAGGTCAGCAGCAGCATCAGATTCTCAGAGGAGCACGGAACCTCTTGTGAACTGCGCATGTGAGGGATCTAAGCTGAGTGTTCCTTATGAGAATCTAATGCCTGATGATCTGTCAGTGTCTCCCCACAACACCCGTCCATGGAAACATTGTCTTCCATGAAACTGGTTCCTGGTGCCAAAAAGGTTGTGGATTGCTGTTCTAGAAAATATCATAAGAGTTGACTTAAGAAACGTGTTAAATTAAAAGACTATGTATTAAATGAAAACATGTGTAGATTTCAGTCATTTAAATCGCTGTTTTCTCCTTATGCTTTTTGCCTCTATCTCCCGGTCACATCAGTACCTTTGTAACTGTTCTTTCACATCACATGGAATGGCTGAGTTAGATATCCTTCATCTCAGCCCTCTTGACACCAGAATCATGTCCTTTTCTTCTGAAGCTACTGTTATTTCCAGAGGTTGGTATTTCCTTAGATGATAAAATAGCAACAGTAACTTCAGTAACATGGTAAATTTAGAGTCCTCCTCTGGGGCTAGAGATGAATTTTGTTATTGTAACTTTTAACTTTAAGGACACCTGAACATTTTTAGTTAATTTAAACCACCAAAAATTCAATTAACAATGGATATGTTTATAAGTAAGCCATCGACCATAGGGCCCTTCCTAGTAACATCTTACTTGATATGTAACAATTCACTTGAGATGCAGCATTTCATCTACTTATTGCAACAATCTTTTGAAGAAGGCAATATCATTCAAATTTTATAAACAAGAAAACAAAGGGTTAGAGAAATCAAACTGCTTGTCTTAAAGTACACAGCTATAAGCAGCAGCATCAGAGTCAAAATTCTGTGATTTTTCTTTTTACTATAAATCTAACATTGTTTTCTACTATTTTCCACTGCCTTGTTTTTGTTTTCTTATGTTTTAGTGTTGACTACAAATAACAGTTATAGCTAGTTTGGTTTTAAGGGACACAATGTTTGAAAGGACTTTATCAATTTTTAAAACACTTTGTCTTTCAGAATGTAATAAAAACTCCCAATTACATAAATGTTGATTAGTTAGGTTCTATAATATTGAATCATAGTCTCGAATGGCAAAAATGAATTAACACAGTTTAATTCCCCTATTTTACATCTCATTCTCATCAAGAAACCTGAAATGTGTGATGTGGTTCAAATTCCTTGATGCCTTTAACAACCCATTGGGTTTTGTGTATCCAATAACTGCTACCTCCCTCAACCTACAGAAGCAGATGCCTTATGAATTATAAATTTGTGCATCATGGAAGTCAATGGCCACATGTTCATTTGGATTTTAATAATTCAGGATTAATCTGCTATAGGTAGAGTGGGACACATCCCCCTTACATGGCAAAATCGGAAAAAAGGTAGACAAACAGAATAATGAAGGGTTGAAATTAGCATCTACCAATGTCGTTAATGCTTTGTCATTCTTACCCGGATTTCCTTTAGGTAGAGGCAAGGATTTATCTATTTTCTTTCTACTAACAGTAAGATATAGTCTCTTTTGCAGTGTCATGTATATCTAAAGAATCTAAAAAGTTGATCAGAACAAAAAATGCTTTGGACTGTAGATGTCCTTATTTGGTGTTTGTGCTGGGCTAAATAATACACCTCCAAAGATGTCCACCTGCTGATTCCAGGAACTTGTGAACCTTACATGTCAAAAGGGACATTGCCAATATTTCATTGTGGGAAGATGCCCTGACTGTCCTGGTGGGCTCTCAGCATCATCGCAAGACCCTTGTGAGAGGGAGGCGGAGGGAGAAGTGACCGCAGAAGAGGGCGACATGGTGACAGAGAGACAGGCTACGCCGCCAACTTTGAAGACCGAGAAGGGGACACCTGCCAAGGAGTGCAGCAGCTTCTACAGGTGGGAAAAGGCAGGAAAACAGTTCTGCAGAGCCTCGGAAGGAACCTGTCCTGCTGACACCTTGCCTTCAGCCTTGTGAGACTGATTTTGGATTTCTGACGTCCAGAATATTAAGACGGTAAATTAGCACTGTTTTAAGCAATACAATTAATGGCAATTTACTACAGCAGCAATAGGAAACACAAGCAGTGGTGAGACCCATTCTGGACGTAGCTCTCCTTTCCCCTGATAAAACCTCTATGCGGTGTGCCTCTTAGAGATTTCCCCACGGTGTCTTTGTTTCTGGACGTTCCAGTCCCATAATTCTGAGAGGCAATCATAGGAAGGCGTGTGGATAAGAACCAGGCATTGGTCCTGGGCCTTGATGAAAATCTTTCCCAATTAAAACAACTTCGAGATACCACCATACACCTATCAGAGTGATGAAAATCCAGAGCACTGAGGCCACCAATTGCTGGCAAGGGTGTGAAGCAACAGGAACTGTCATTCATTGCTGGTGGGAATGCAGAGTGGCACAGCCACTTTGGAAGACAGTTTGGCAGTCTCTTCTGAAGCAAAACATGCTTTTACCATAGGAGCCAGAAATCACTTGCCTTGGAATTTACCCAAATGAGTTGAAAACATATGTCCACACAAAAATCTGCACGTACATGTTTATAGCAGCTTTAACGATAATTGGCCAAACTTGGAAGCAGCGAAGATGTCCAGTCGGTGAATGCATCAGTAAGCTGTGGTACATCCAGACAATGGAATATTTTAAAAGTGCTAAAAAGGAAATGAGCCATCAAACCATGTGAAGACACCGAAGAACCTTAAAAGCATATTACTAAGTAAATAGAGGAAGCCAATCTGAAAAGGGTACATCCTGTACAACTGAACTCTATGACACTCTGGAAAAGACACAACTATGGGGACAACGAAAAGATAATGGTTGCCAGGGTTTGTGGGGTGGGAGGGATGAATAAGCAGAAAACGGAATTTTTAGGACGGTGGAACTATTTCATAGGATAGTACAGTGATGCACACCGGTTGTTATGTCTTTGTCAAAACCCATAGAATGTGCAACACCGAGAGCAAGCCCTAATGGAACGTGTGGACTCTGCGTGATGGTGACGTGTCATTGCAGGTGCATCTGTTGTAGCAAATGTCTCACTTGAGTGACGGATGTTGAGAGGGGGGTGGCTGTGTGTGCGGGGATGGGTGTGGGCTCATGGGAAATCTCTGTATGTTCTGCTAAATTTTGGTATGAGCTTAAAACTTCTCTTTAAAGAAGTATTTACCAATAAACATATATATATATATATATATATATATATATATGTTATATATGTATCTATATATATTTAATTTAGAGCCTCTGGCAGGGGACAGCAACCAAGGATCCGTGCGTCTGGTTGGCTCTAGGATGCCTGACCTTCAGAGTTAGACTGGGGGTTCCCCTGGGAATACACAGCGGGCAGCCACCTTTCCAAAGGACAGGATGACCAGACCGGGTCTTGGTACTTCTTCTCTCCCCCTCACCCTGCTTCACAGGATGAGGGAATGGACAGATGAACAGATAAACCAAGAAGACACACCACATTCCCTGGCGGAGTGGCCCTACAAAATGCAGTAAAGTCTTGGGATCATATGAGTGATGAAGCCCGGAAATTGCTCAGGGAAGCAAGTCAGCTTAACTTAAGAGTGAGTCCTTTGGTCCAATTTTAACAGACAAGGTAAAAGGAATAGTTGGTGTAACATCTAAAGTTTGGAAACACATGCTTGATTTACCCACGCGGCATCCTCAGGCCTTTCAGAACGAGAGGATGCCCAAGTGAGCCAGCCGCTCTCTTGGCAAGCCGGCTGGCCACAAAGAAGCTCAGTCATAACCGGGTGGAAACATAAACTCTCCCCTTTTTTTTTGGTGGCTTGAGACTTGGTGAGCTGGTCTATAAATCTAAACTGCAAGCACAGAGCCTGTGTTTGGGATCGGGATCTGTTTGCCACAGGCACACTGGTCCTGGCTCGATTCACCGGCTGCTCTGCCTCTACCCTTTGCATCATAACCTATTTGAAGGGCTCTGGGGGGTGACTTTGCTGTGCCCCAATGATTTATAGAAATTTCAGGATTCAGGGTTTTCACCTTTGACGTGCAGTTCTCCTTCTCTGTGGCAAATGGACTGAGAACAAACTAAACTGACGTAGTATTCAAGCATTATTCGTTTTTGAACCTTTTAAACTAATGTGCCCAGTCAGTTCATAACGCTTTAGGATGCATTCTTTCTTACCAGGCTCCTCGGCTCTTTGTTCAAATCAACCTCGGAGAGGCTTTCTCCTCCGTTCCGTGCATCTTCCTTCACTGAAACAATGTTTACATCCCACCTGGTTGAATTTTTTTCCAGGACGACTCTCAGCCCAATGGATATAGACTTCTCTTGGGCTCTGACATTGGTTTACCAGCTTTGACCAGAAATACACATGTTCCAGCCATGGGCACAGAGAGGACATAGTTTATGATCAAGTTAGAGTTTTATTGCATATATGAGAAAGACAAATGCACACAAAGGACTGGAAGCAGCGGCGCCTGCCATGAGCACTGAATTTGATTTACGATTAAGGCAGTTCCCGGGCATAGGCTGCTGTGGGATCCCGAGGAAAAGGTCTCTGAAGTGCAAGGTGAACACTTCTATTTAATCTGTACTCCTGCTGTTTGTTCACTCAGTGCCCTGCTTCTTGGCACAGGTGGAATCTCCATCTCCTATCACACAACTCCTGCTCCTTGGTGGAGAGAAGGGGTGGACAGGTAAGAGAAAGTACAGGAGAAGGTGAATGAAGGTGGAGGGACAAGACTGATATCCGGGGAAAGTCCCTTTTATAACATAAAGTGCAGGCAAGTCAGGTTGTACCCACAGTAGAGATACCAGGAACCCAAGTGGATATGCCAGGGATACCTCTCTGTGGATCTTTGGGTCCGGGGGTTTGGGAATTATTGCCAGTGATTATCAGTGAGTTGGGAATTATTGGCAGTGATTATCAGTGAGTATGTGCCATGAACTTTGTCATCATTTATACATTGAATAAATGATATATGTCATTTATTTGTGCTACTGCTTTTAAAATATAACAAAATCTAAATTTATTTTTAAATGCTAATGAGTTCATATGAATGTATTACTTTTCTGTCTTTCATGTGTCCTTAATAGACCATCGTAAAAGTAATAGTACCATCATGTGAACATCTGGAAGAAAAGAAGATTTTTTGTTTCTCAAATTTTGTAAAAATAGGAGTAGATAAATTCTGACATCTTAGAAGGACCAAATGTTTTGTTGGATAAGTGGTACTATAACTTCCCCAAATACAATAGATATTTTATCCACACAATATACACTTTCATTGGATGGATTTGGTTTATTCACAAACATGTGCAAGTAGGAATTAGCCTATTTTATTTCTTTGAAAGTTAGTTGTTAATCATCCATAAGTATGTTTTTAAAAATTAAAGTATAAACATGCCTTTCCTTTTAGAAAAACAGTATATATATATAGTATACAAGTAAATATGGCATACAAGTAAGTTATCTACATATACATAAATATATATGTGTATGCAAAAGAGAGACATACATTTCACAATTCTACCACTCAAGATAATTGCTATCAATATCTAGGTGTATATCCTTCTAGAACTTTTAAAACATACACTCATATATATTTTATTTACAAAACCCAGTATCTTATTTTAGGCTACATTTATAACCTGTTGTCTTTTCCATTTACCAGCTTAGGATCATTGTCTTTCCATGAGAAGACGTGTTGTTGAAGCTTGGAATTCCCTACTAAATCATTTCCAAAGGAATCTGTGATTGAGATGGATCCAGTTTTCTAGCGAGAACGAGGAAATGTCTTTTGAAGCCATGCCTGGGAAGTACAATCAGCGGATGTTACTGCACAGATTTTTTCCATCACAGCTTCCTCCCATCTCAATAATTGTGATTTCTTCCCTTATGCCACTAGTTCTTCCATGCTTTTTATTCATTGTCTGTGATTAAAGCCTCTTTAATTAGGAGCTAGAGAATTCACTCTCTAATTGAGGACTCATTTAAAATTCGTGGACCTGGACTTACAATTCTGATCTTTTGCTGCTTGGGTCCATGCACTAGGATGCCTATAGCAATACACGGCTTCTTATTTCGAAGGTTCTTTAAATTCTGTTTAAAAAGACCTTAAAGAGTGCATAGACATCAAGTAGCACTCTAGTATTGGGAAGATTTTAGTTTAAATGAGATAGAACCATGCGAACTAAATGCTTGTTAATAAAAACATAAGCTTGCAAATTATATACTCTGTAACATTTCCATGGGCTATATAACCTCAGGAAGGGCAAACTATGTCTTTATAGAATAAACTGTAGGCTGGAAGAGTAATGAAAAGGACTCAGAAGAGTGTCAAAAAATAATTAAAGGCTTAGAAAATAATATCCATGGAGCAACTAACAGAATTGTATTCATCGCCTTCGGTAAAATGACTGTTAGTGATGACAAACGGTGATTACAATGGAAGACATGTTCTATGTTGGAGAGTGACAAGCTGTTAACCAATGCAGACAAATCACAAAACAAGACCTGAAAGCCTTAAAAGAAATACTTATCTAATATCCCTAAATGGGAACTTTCAAAAAGCCAAAGTCATTTATGAGAAAGGCAGTGCATTTGAATGAAAAATACATTGAACCAGTTGGAAGTCAGAAGGTCTGAATTCTCCGTGGGCACAGCCACTGCCTCACTCACAGTCCTTCGTCATCCCATTCCCTCCGCGGATGGGTGTTGACTCAGCTTTATAATGAAACAGCGGGCGAAGGGATCACCCTACTCCATCAGCAGGACGTGCATCGTCATGGTGAGATCCTTCCTACTCAGTACGGCAGGGCCTGCCGGTAGCTTTCTCCAGCACATTTCTTTCCATTCCTTCTTAGAAACAAATCCTGATACCTTCAGCTGAGCATAAGTTTTCCTGGAATAAAAGACAACCCTTCTGAGTTTTCTTGTGGCATAGTGTGGTCATGTAGCTATGGTCTGGTAAGTGAGATGGAAGCAGACAAGTTGCATAGGACTCTTAGGAAGGTGACTTACAGGGAGCTTACTCAGCTTCAGGGGTGCCTTTTTGTCTTACTTTTCCTCTGTTTCTTCCCCAAAGTCAGATGTCCTGGCTTAAGCTGCTGAAGCCACCTTAGACCCCGAGTGGCCTGGAGAATGGAAGCCATTGTCTAGATGTTGGAACAAAGAAACGGCCTGGGTCTCCCTGATGACACCACAGAGTCACCATATGTGTCCTGGAGTACCTGCTCTCTGCTTCTTTTTCATGAGAGATAAGTACATTTTTCTCTTCTTTAGGTCACTGCTATTATTTTTTTTTCCTGTTAAACACAGCTATATCCCATCCTAACTGGTTAACCCTATAGAATGTAATTATTTCTTGTTTTAAAATAACTATAGCTACCAATTATTTTGCACTCAGTAGCTGCCAGACACTGTATTAAGTGTTTTATGGTGTCATCTTATCTAATTTGCACAATAAGAATACTTATGAGGGAGGTATTATTATCTATAATTTACAAAGAAGAAAATGGAGGCTTAGAAAGCTTACGTAGTATCCACAGGGTCAGACTGAAAAAAGCAGGGTTCTAAACCAGGTTGGGATGACCCCAAAACTTGTTCTAATCTTAATCACTGTTATCAGTGTAATGCAGTTATTATCCTCTGTGGATAGAAGATGCTATTCCTGATTCACTCCTGGCTATATGAAATACACAAGGAGCACAGTGTTGGCTAGTATTTCTAGAGAATCTTACCGAATTGTCAGGATGTAGACAACCTTATGTCCAATCTGCTCCCTGAATAAGATTGGCAACAAAGACCCAGCTTGCCTTCTGTAACACAGATGATAACTATCCCCAAACCTTACCTAGGCTGTCAAACATTCACCTTTATAACAGATTTGCAAATAGAAATAACACTAATTGCAAAAATGATGGTGGGGATTAAATAGGAGGACATACGTAAAATGCATAGAAGAAAACCAGGTACACAGTAAATGCTTAATAAATGGTACCTGACAGCACTATTGTTTAAGGGATTCATAGTGAGATTGTGAAAATTTTCAGAAGTCAGAAATATTAGGTTCAGCCACAACCTCTGCAACTTGCTAGTTATGTGAACATTGTTCAGTCATTTAGCTTTTTGACTTCTAATTTTCTAAGCATACATTATTTATGTAACAGAATTGTAACTGCAGATAAAGCCTTTCCAGTCCCTATCCCAGTGCCTGACGCATTTTAGAATACCAGCCAATGAAATTCGTGTCACTATTATTCTCACGGAATTCTAATGAACATATTACCAACAGTGATTTTCTCCTTGGCCCATTAACCACATGGAAGGGAGTATTCACTGTGGTGTGTCTCTGTAGCCGAGGGCCCCTGGCGTGGGGTTTCATCAGAGGCAGACAGCTGCGTGAATCACTGTGGTGGGCAGTGTGCTGCGCCGCCCTGCGGGTCCTGCCAGAGTGCTGTGGAATTCAAGTTTGTCTTCCCCAGTTTTAGTCTCTGCACGTGCGTTGGTCTCCTTTCTGCCCCTACAGTCTGGCCAAGGCCATTCCAGCCTCAGGAGGGCAAGAGGAGGCCTGCTGGACGCATCCTGAAAACACAGGCCGTCACTGTGGGCGAGATTTACCAGGACAGATGCCATTCTGCAAAGTGGGCACTTCCCATGAGAACCCATCCACGTTTTTCTTATTCTTTCTCTTGGCAGATTTTCACTCTTTTCACAACCTTGTTTCATAGAAATCAAATAATAAAACAGCACAGAATGAAAACAAGGGTCTTCTGATACGAATACCATTTATTTAATTCTAGCACTCATGATTTATTCATATCAGAAAGTCATCTTAAATTTTTAGGGGCTCACAACATTCAAAGCCTCACACAAAGTCCTAAACTAGTAGAGACGCCTCTGCATCTCTCACTACTTTCTTCTCCATGTCAAGTTTCACCTTAGGTTGGAATAGTCATATATACGGGTTGATGAGTGCAGCAAACCACCATGGCACATGTATAGCTACGTAACAAACCTGCACATTTTGTACGTGTATCCCAGAACTTAAAGTAAAATAAAAATAAAAAAATTACAACATTGGAAAGCAAAAAAACAAACAACAACGACAACAACAAAAGCCATATATAACCTTTTTCATCTTAAAATCCCCCATTTTACTCCTAACTGTCAAGGAAAAACAGATGGTTCTAAACTCCTCCTTCTGGGCTCCTAGTGGTAAAACAATTCGCAGGGCAACCATGGAGGAAAGGTGCCCACAGTCTCTAAGCTCACATGGCCCCGCTCCCTCCATCAGTCTGTGGCCTCAGGAGGGCACTGCTTTGCCTGTGAGTAGGAGGGAGCTACCGTGTGAGGTGTGAGTAGCTCCCAACAGACCATCTGAAGTCATTTTCCCAGGTGGCAGGAGAAACACAGAGCCAGACATTACACTGCTTTTCCAAGAGGTGAGCTTTTTCTTGTTTCTTAACTGCTATTTAAAAATCCAAACAACAATGAAGCATACAAGAAGAAAGACTAAGCAAAAATAACTCTGAAAAGGAAGGAGGTTGGAGCGGGTGTGTGTGTGGCAGGGCAGGGGTGAGTCCTTCAATGTGGTTTTGAAATGAAGGTCCGTGTTCTGTGATAATAAGCTGTCGATCAATGAGAAAGCCTGAGATTATGACAACGGAAAAAGGAGGAAAGGATTTGGTGGTTTAATTGCGTTTCTATTCTTTTTTATATCTGCATCCTTTTTGAAGGCAAGTATCAAGCTCTGTTTGGCTTTTGTGGAAAGTCATTTCCGAAGACCTGCCTTACTTGACTGGTTCTCCCTCTCTGGCTCTTCTGTTACCAGTGTCCTGGAGTTGGCTCTGCTGCCCCAGAGAGGATGGTGGCACAAACAGCGGCGCTGCCAGCGGTGACTGAGGCGGCGCCGAGACGCCAGGGTCCTTCGGGTTGAAGCTGCGCCCCACCACGCAGTTCAGCACCTGCCAGCACCTCCAAGTGTGTGATTGTCATGCTTCTCTGATTACTTCTTCCTTGGACTCCCATAGCAATTTGTACATTACGGTGGTATTGATCAAATTGCTTTATAACTAGCTGTTTATGTGTCTTTAATCTGTATCATTTTGGATGGCAGGAAATGCTCTTTCAGTAATTTTTTTGTCCGCACTGACTGGAATACTGCTTAGTACGTAGTAGGTATTCAATCGTTTTTTTATCAAATGAATGAAAGCTCTCCAAACAGCAGCAATTATATGTAGGCAGAGACTCTTAGTGTGTAATCTGATTTAACATCTGAGTTTTGGAAAATAGTTGCTGAGAGCATTGCAACAATAATAGAGTGCAATGCCCTACCTTTATTTGTTTTCTTTGGTTTTGTTTGAGACAGAGTCTCACGCTGTTCCCCAGGCTGCAGTGCAGTGGCCCGATCTGGGCTGACCGCAAGCTCCGCCTCCTGGGTTCCTGCCATTCTCCTACCTCAGCCTCCCGAGTAGCTGGGACTACAGGTGCCCGCAACTACGCCCGGATAATTTTTATATTTTTAGTAGAGACAGGGTTTCACCGTGTTAGCCAGGATGGTCTTGATCTCCTGACCTCGTGATCCGCCAGCCTTGGCCTCCCAAAGTGCTGGGATGACAAGCGTGAGCCACAGCACACGGCCAATACCCTACCTTTAATAAAGGATATTTTACTCCTTTAGTGTGACATATAGGTGTTTGTTAAGCCCAGAGATAACTTCCTTTACGACATAGATGAGGTGGCCCAGCAGTCCATGTCAGGATGTGGTGCCCTGGCTTACTCTGGGTTCATATCAAATCATTTTTCCTCCACAAAACCTGTTTCAGATGATCTTTGGAGCCTGGATCATATGTGCAGGGTCAAAATCAGGCTGGATACAGTGTTCCACTTCCAGGGAGCATCTCTAGTTTGAGCCCAGACCATGAACCCCCAGCAAGGCCCTAATCCATCCAGTTAAATCCTTGGTAATGTCTTTCTCAGTTCCCACCTCTGGATCTTTAAGGAAGCAGCACTTCCTGAATTGGCATTGCTTTGTGGAGACGGTGACTGAGTAAGTCAGGGGTGCTCCTTGCTACTGTTGGTGAGTGCCATCCAGAGAGAGTCTACTGCTTGCTGCGTGAGCCCGGCCTGTGCTTTGTGGACCAAGCTGGTCTAAGCGGACTCACAGAATGCCCAGGTGTTGTGGAAGCTCTGATGGCTGCCCCATCCCTCCTTTAGGACAGAAGCACTTACTCCACCAACCTCTTGGAATGTTGGCAGCTGAAGGGGTGGCAAGCCTTTCCTGTAACTACACCACAATTCAACTCCTTTGTCTACCCAGCCCCAGTTCCCTCAGTTCTCCATGGGTATTGATCTGGAGGGAAATTCTCAATAAACTTTCTTCTTGTAAATTTCATCTCAGCTCTGTTTCTTGGAGAACCCCACCTAAGACAGGTGGCAGCTCTAACCCTCCTGCACACCTAGACTTCCTGATAGATTTAGGGAATAAGAGAGGGAGACAGAGAATGAAGGTGATATCATCTAGACTCACGACAACTAGTTCTGCAAACTCATGTTCGTCTGGAGCACTGACTCTCCCAGTTAGCGGGAGGACTGTAATGCCAGCTTTTGCCTAAATCCTAGCCTCTTATAAGCTATAATCATTTAGTCACAACCATAGGGAACTTCCCGGACTGAGGTCTCTAAAGCATTCATAAAAATTCAGATCTTCAGGAATGACAGCAGGATAGTAAAAAAGCAAAACTTTTACCTTTAAGGCAACTCAGATTCAAATTCTTGCTCTTGCATTTATGAGATCAATGACACTAGGTTGCTTATTTGGTCATCGTGATGTTTGGTGTCTTCTGTGAATGATAATAATAACAAAAGTCACCTCAAATAACTCTTGTGAGGTTTAAGAGAAAATTATGCAATACTTAAAATACAATCGCTGATATGTAAGAACTCACTGGATTTTTTAAATTAAGAGATTCTAAGGTGGGGTGCTGTGGCTCACGCCTATAATCCCAGCACTTTGGGAGGCCGAGGAGGGTGGATCACTTGAGGTCAGGAGTTTAAGACCCGCCTGGCCAAAATAGTGAAACCCCATCTCTACTAAAAATACACAGATTAGCCAGGCACAGTGGCATGTGCCTGTAGTCCCAGCTACTCAGGAGGTTGAGGCAGGAGAATCACTTGAATCCAGGAGGCAGAGGTTGCAGTGAGCTGAGATTACCCCACTGCACTCCAGCCTGGGCCACAGAGCCAGACTCTGTCTCAGAAAAAAAAAAAAAAAGATTCCAACTCCTGGTTTACTACTTAACCCTTGTTTAAAGACTGTGCAACAGGCTTAATAACCGCCTTTTCAAATTATTTGATTTCCAGAAATTTTTATGACCGAAAACTCTTCATTCTAGCTTATGAAAAGTCTTCCGTAATAGCTTCTGCTCCTTTCTGCTTCATGGCTATCCACTCTTTCTGTGATGTTCTACTAACTCACTGAGTATTTTTTAAAATTAAGAGTTATGAAGACTTATTCTAATCCTTGGTGAATTAACCAGACTCTGAAGATAATATTTTCATCTCTGTTCAGTGGATTCTGTCTGATCTAGGAAAAAAAAAAGTTTTCTGATGGAACTCATCAAGACCAACCTTTATCCCTGGCTGCCCTGGCTCCGAATGCTGTGTTGCTTTTAAAGCAGTCAAACACATGAAAGCCAGACTTTTCTTAGAGCTCTAGCACTTCCTTCGCGGTACTCCAGGCTGTCCTGGGTTCACATGGTTTCTGTGCTCGGACACCCAATGCCTGAACTCAGCGTCTGACACAGTGCCCGGGTTTCCAAGTGGGCACATGCTTTCTCTTCGCTCTTGGGCATGGGTTGGTTGAGGTCCCAGCCTTCTCCTTTCCCGTCAGCACCGCATTCCAGTTTTCTCCACTCCTCTTTTTTTTTTTTTTTTTGAGACGGAGTCTCGCTCTGTGGCCCAGGCTGGAGGGCAGTGGCCGGATCTCAGCTCACTGCAAGCTCCGCCTCCCGGGTTCCCGCCATTCTCCTGCCTCCGCCTCCCGAGGAGCTGGGACTACAGGCGCCCGCCACCTCGCCCGGCTAGTTTTTTGTATTTTTTAGTAGAGACGGGGTTTCACCGTGTTAACCAGGATGGTCTCGATCTCCTGACCTCCTGATCCGCCCGTCTCGGCCTCCCAAAGTGCTGGGATTACAGGCTTGAGCCACCGCGCCTCGCCTCCACTCCTCTTTAAAGAAAGGTCGTCCCAGCTGCTTCCTGACCCGAGTGCGAAGCTGCAGGCGCCCCTGGCGTCCGGGAGGCGCTGTGCGCAGTGGCCTCGGCTTCCCCGCACGGCGACAGCGCAGACGTGCTTTCTCCCGTCCCCAGCAGGCACCTTTCTCTTCTGAAGGCCCCACAGGTATGACTTACAAGGCAGCAAGGGGGGAATACGTGTGCTCGTATCCTTCAGGTGAAGTGGCAAATAGGAGGGCGATAAGGGTTCAATATTTACCTTCGGCGGAACTCTGCAGCTTTCATTCGTTTACACAAACCAGTCCAATGTATACATTAGCTCCTGCAGAGGCGGGGACAGGTGAGGAGAGAGGAGCGGGGGCGGCGGCGGCTGTGGGAACAGAGGAGCAGGTCCTGGGAGGCTGCAGAGGCCCCGGCGCAGGGGGCTCCCCTCGCACAGCTCAGGCCCCCTCCCGGCCGCGCTCTGTTCTTCCTCTTAGCTGTGCGTGGACTCCGCATCTTTTCTCGCTGCCAGTGGGCATTTAGGAAGCTGGCTTAGTCTCCATCCTCGGTCCCCATCTCAATATATATGTTTTTCTTTTTGGTCGCAAACTGACGTGGGGAAAACATTTGTTGGAGTTCATTTTTGTCACGAGGTCGGTGTGTGCCCGTTACCCCCTGGGAGGAGGACAGTTTGAGCACGTGGTCACATTGAAGGAGAAACCGAAAGGCCTGGCCGGGCGCGGTGGCTCCCGCCTGTAATCCCAGCACTTTGGGAGGCCGAGGCGGGGGACCACGAGGTCAGGAGATCGAGACCATCATGGCCAGCATGGTGAAACCCCGTCTCCACTAAAAATGCAAAAATTAGCCGGGGGTGGTGGTGCGAGCCTGTAATCCCAGTTACTCGGGAGGCTGAGGCAGGAGAGTCACTTGAACCCTGAAGGGGAGGTCGCAGTGAGCCGAGATAGCTCCGCTGCACTCCAGCCTGGGCGACAGAGGGAGACTCCATTTAAACAAAAAAAAAAAAAAAGAAAAGAAAAAGAAAAAGAAAGAAAACAAAAGACGTAATGTCATAATGACAATGGGCAATTCCAGTAATTAAAATTATTTTAGAAAAGTATTGATTTCTTTTAAATTAAAATATGCCCAGAAGCTTATTTATATTTTATATATATTCAAATAACTTTTTGGTTATTCAGTCTTCTTTATTTTAAACCACTTGTGAGCTGACTTTTCTGTTTATACTGGAAGATGTTCTATAGCCCAGAACAATAATTGAGAATGCCATATAAATACTTTAAATTTATGAGGGTGTCTCTCACTAGCTAACCTGTAATTCCTTTAGTGCAATAGCTGGGGAAAAGAGTAGGATTCTAGGGAAAAGAGTTCTTGGTTTTAATTTCTTTATGTTCTGCAGCTTTATTATCATTGAAATTCTCCAAATTAAAATGCAAAAGCTCAGCTTCTTGGCTGGGCTGCTTACTTAACCTTAATAAAATATAAGGGTCTGTTTCATTAATCAGAAACACACCAGACACACTGCGTAAATTTTGTCTTCCACTTTGTCCTTTGTATTTCAGAATGATAATCATAATAAAAAAAACTTGGGTTTGGCAAGACAGTCATGTTCTCTTTGTTTCTATCATGTTTCTATGTAAAATGGATTCCTCAGACAGACTAGATGCCTTAAGGGGTAAAAATTCCTATGATCCTGTTCTCTGGAAATCTTTAAAAATATAATAAACTTTCCTTTGTCTGGGTGTGGTTTCAGCACAGGCTGTGGTTGGCAGAAGGATTGTTTAACTGACCTGCTGGTGCTGCTTTAAGCTGCATGATCACTTAGATGAATTTTCCCTTAATCCTTGCCAGATTTAATTTATCACAACAAGACTTGTTTTATAGATGTAGTAAAACAAAAGTCGGGTGCAATCTTCTTTTTCATTGTAAAGTAATACAACAGTTTATTTCTCAAATTGGAGAAAGTAAAATTAAATCAGGAACGTGCATGATGTGTTTTCCTTCCTCAGATGTCTCCTGAAGGATAGTGAAATGTGATAAATAGCATGCCATTTAAGACAATATCTTTACAGACAACTGGACCAAATCAGCAGAACAGAACCATGTGTTCCGTCAGGGCCACCTTCACGATGTGCCTGTGCATCTGAGGCTGGGCATCTGGACAGAGGGAGAAGACTGACCACGCGGAGGTGTGCCGGTGGGCGCTGGCGGGAGAGCCAGTGGGATGGGGTGGAGAAGTGGTTTCACAGGTGTGTTTACCCCCGTGTCAGTCCGGCCCGCATTGTGCATGCGTCATTCCATCCTCTTCCCAGACGTGCCGTCCAGTTCCCGTGCCTGGAGTGATGTGTTATGAAAGTCTTCACTTTCCTAAGAAGCCCCAAATAAAAGTATAAGGTTATCATTCCAGCACACCAATCACTAGCGCGCACATACCCATGCACACACGGAGAGAAGGTGTAACAATGGGAGGTTTTTATAACTAGATTTCATGTACAGTTTAATTCAAAATAATATTTTCAGGTATTCACCAATTCTTTTTTCTCTTGAGAGAAACTCCAAAGTTTCTTTTTAACAGTTAAGCTTTATTGGTATTGTTCATTTACCTGAAAATACACTCGTTGTAAGCATCTGAATCAATGCTTTTTAGTTAATTTATAGAATTATGTAATCATCACTACCATCCAATTTTAGAATGTTTCTATCACTCCAGGAAGTTCCCTGGGCCCATTTGCGGTCAATTTCCTCTCCTATCCTCAGTCCCCCGCAAGCACTAACTGCTTTCTGCTCTGTACTTTTTCTAAACATTTTACATAAAAATAAAATCATACAATAGAAGGTCTTTGTGAATACTTTGTTTCCTTAGCATAATGGTTTGAGGTTCATCTGTGTTGAAGCATGTTTCAGTGGTTTGTGCCTTTTTATTGCCTAGTAGTATTTCAATATATGAGTGTATACTTTTTTTTCCCAAAATAATTTTCTGGTTGATAGACATTTGGCTCCTTTCTACTTTTGGCTATTATGTGTATGCTATTTGTGAATATTCACGTATAGGTCTTTGAGTAAACATGGGTTCTCATTTCTCTTGGATAGGCAGATACTCAAGAATGGAATTCCTGTGTCATATGCTAAGTTTGTGTTTAACTTCTTTTTAAGAAACAGATATTGTTTTCCAAAACAACTGTATCACTTGACATTTCTTCAGCAATGTATGAGAGTTTCAGTTTATCCACATCCTTGCCAACACTTGTTATTGTCTGAATTTTTTTTTTTTTTTTTTGTGAGACACAGTTTCACTCTGTCGCCCAGGCTGGAGTGCAGTGGCTCGGTCTCGGCTCACTGCAACTTCTGCCTCCCGGGTTCAAACGATTCTCCTGCCTCAGCCTCCTGAGTAGCTAGGATTACAGGTGCACGCTACCATGCCCGGCTAATTTTTGTATTTTTAGTAGAGATGGGGTTTCACCATGTTGGCCAGAGTGGTCTCAAACTCCTGACCTCAAGTGATCTGCCCACCTCGGGCTCTCAAAGTGCTGAGATTACAGGCATAAGCCACAGCGCCTGACCCATTGTCTGAATTTTTATTATATCATCCTAGAGGGAATGAAGTGGATGTAATTGTGCTTTGGATTTACAATTACAATGATTTTTCACGTTGAGCATCTTTTCTTACTTTTTTTTTTTTTTTTTTTGAGATGGAGTCTCACTCTGTCACTCAGACTTGGAGGGCCGTGGCTCGATCTTGGCTCACTGCAACCTCTGCTTCCTGGGTTCAAGCGTTTCCTCTGCCTCAGCCTCCTAAGTAACCGGGTCTACAGGCGTGCACCACCATACCAGACTAATTCTTGTGTTTTTAGTAGAGATGGGGTTTCGCCTTGTTGGTCATTCTGGTCTTGAACTCCTGACCTCAAGTGATATGCCCGCCTCAGCCTCCCTAAGTGCTGGGGTTACAGGCGTGCTCCACCCGCCTGGCCACTGAACATCTTTTCATATGGTAATTGTGCATTTGGGTATCATCTTTGGATAAATGTCTATTCAAATTATTGCCTATTTTAATTTTTATTCTTTTTTATTTTAAAATGGATACATAATAGATGTAGATATTTTGGGGGATATATATAATATTTTGATACATCTAAATATAACATAGAAAGATTAAGCCATATAACATATAAAGATCAAGTCAGGGTTCTTCACCTATTTTTACTTTTTTAAAACATTATTGAGTTGTAGAAGTTCTTAATATATCCTGGATACAAATTTTTTATGAGATACATATTTTAAAATATTTTCCATTAGTCTGTGGCTTGTCTTTTAATTTTAATGATGTCTCTTGAAAAGTAAAAGTTTTAAAATTTTCATGACGCCCAATTTATTAGGTTTTCCTTTATAGATCATGATATGAGGGTCACATCTAAGAAATCTTCGCCTGACCCAATGTCACGGATATTTTCTCTCATCTTACCACAAGAATTTTTATAGTTTTAGCTCTCTCATATTTAGGTCAAGGATCCATTTTGAGTTGATTTCTAGTGTGAGATGATATAAGATAAAGATGTAAGATTATTACGATTTTTGCATATGAATATCCAGTGGTTCTAGAACTATTTGTTGAAAAAATTATCATTTCGCCACAGAATTATTTTGTCTCTGTGTCAAAAATCAATTTAACATAACTATAAGGGTTTGATTCTGGACTTTCTATTTAGCTGTACTGATCTATGTGTCTGTCTTTATGCCAGCCATTTTGCCTTGATTACTGTAGCTTTATATCAAGTTTTGAGACTGAGAGGTGGAAGTTCTCCTAGTTTGTTGTTCTTTTGTGAGTGAAGCCAAATCATTGTATTAGTACTACTCCTCTCACTATAAGCAATGGTTTAATTTCCACTCCTGAAAAAAAAAGGATGAGAAAGGGGATCATCTGCAAAAACGTTTGGGTCTTTTTATTGTGCCCTGTATGAGTTAGCTGTTGCTATATAATAAACCGCCTCAAAACTAGTGGTTTAAAAGAACAACCATTGATTTAGATCCCAACTCCCTGGGTCAGCAGTGTGGGATGTGCTTAGCCAAGCACTTCTTCCCTCCGCCTCAGTCACGTGGCCGAGGTCAGCACCCAGCCACCCTGGCAGCCCTGCTCCTGGGGTGGACCGGATGTCAGCCGGGCCATGGGGTCGCTGGGCCATGTGTTTCACATTGCCATCAGACGAGCCTGAGCTTGTTTCCGTGACAGCGGGGTTCTTGTTTCCAAGAACAGCAAAAGGGAAGACTTTCCCAGTCTTTCTGTCTCTTCTGCTAAGGGCCTATTGGTGAAAGCTAGTGATGAGGCCAAGACCAGGGTCAACTTGGGAGGGCCTTCCAAAGGCAAATACAGGGACATATGAACTCACTGAAGGCATTGCTAGGATCCATCTACCACTGCTTTTGGCAGCTTACAGGAGCTGCTTTGAGAGAACCAGGTTTCTGGGCATGAGCCAAGCCAAAGCTTAAACCAAAGTTTAACAAACCCACTACTTCAAAGCGGTACTGAGTTTTGGTGGTTGGTACTCAGTTAGGCGCAGATTGCTCAGACATAGATCCCTGAGACTCTGCTGATGGCTAGCCCTAGTCATCAAGGACATGGGAAGATAAAATGGTTTCTTACCGTTTTCCTGAGGATCACAAAACTTTGAGGAAACCAGAAGACCCAAAAATATATCCTCAATAGAACCCATCTAGGACCCCCATCTCTATCCCTTCCTAACTAACATGATTCACCTTTAGAATGAGATGATTTTAGGGATTTTAGGAGTTCATGGAGGCTCAATGTGGCTGCTGTACCTTAGAGCTACATGGAAGGGGCGGTGCCCTCACCATGACTATGTCTAGGCAGCAGGGCATCCCTAGCATTAAGAAGCACTGCTCATCTGTAAATAGCTGAACCACACAAACTAGTTTTTTCCTGGGGAAAAAAAAAAAATACAAGCAGGTGCTAGGTTTTTAATGAGAGATAAAGCTTTATTTCCAAATTCACAATCTTCATACTTCATTATTGCCTTTTCACCATGTGATGTGGATCACACACAATGAACAATTGGCAACGGTTCATACCTTTTTATATTCTAGCAATGAGTGCCAAAAATATTCCTTTCTCTTAGTAGATCTTTTTAATAAAAAATCTATAGAAGGGATGCTTTATTTTGAACTAAATCATTTCAATAGGCAAGGTGACAGAATTGTGGCTGAAATCTATACCATCAAATTAACAAAAAAATGTCTATTTGCAGTTTGTCATGAGCTTTGTCTCACATCATTGTGTGATGTGCTGCCGCTGCTGTAATGATATTTAAGCAGATGAGTGGGTGTGGACGTAGAAGAGAGGAAGGAAGCAGAGCTGTCTGGGCACTGCCCTGTAAGTGCAGTTGACCTGGTCTGGAGGGCAGCACTTTGGTGAGCAGTCGTAGTTCCTTAGCCCAGAACTTAGGGGTTAAAAAGACTCTTTGGGCCAGCCAGGAACACCAACCACCATTTACATATAAACTGAGAAAATTAGTTTTACAAATAAAATTCTTTTGTAAATTGGGGTTAATCTGACATGTTTATTTCAGAATATATAGATAAGAGCTGGATTTATATGAAAACTGACAGACTTTTTAGCTAAACAAAGCAATTAATTCAATTCCATGCAGAGAGTACAATAGGCTTCTTGTTTTTTTC
Organism: Piliocolobus tephrosceles; assembly: GCF_002776525.5. Classification (NCBI taxonomy): domain Eukaryota; kingdom Metazoa; phylum Chordata; class Mammalia; order Primates; family Cercopithecidae; genus Piliocolobus; species Piliocolobus tephrosceles. The sequence continues at coordinate 2,785,975 of NC_045436.1, read as the reverse complement.
TTTGATCTGACAAGTGTGTTAGTTGAGATGATTATTTTCCTGCATTATGTTGGGATCATGAATAAGGAATTCGACCAGAAGAATTTAAGTTATTGCAAGTCCAAATTACTTCAGGCACCAAGCCAGAGACTAGTTTCTTTCTTTCTTTCTCTTTCTCTTTCTTTCTTTCTTTCTTTTTTTCTTTCTTTTCCTTCCTTCCTTCCTTCCTTCCTTCCTTCCTTCCTTCCTTCC